>NW_019154098.1:15972713-16108486 GCF_002288905.1 Enhydra lutris kenyoni | reverse complement strand
ACTGTGGCCACTGCTGCTATGAACATTGGGGTACAGATGGCCCTTCTTTTCACTACATCTGTATCTTTGGGGTAAATACCCAGTAGTGCAATTGCAGGGTCATAGGGTAGCTCTATTTTTAATTTCTCAAGGAATCTCCACACTGTTTTCCAAGGTGGCTGCACCAACTTGTATTCCCACCAACAGTGTAAGAGGGTTCAGTTCCCCTTTCTCCAACTCCTCTCTAACACTTGTTTCCTGTCTTGTTGATTTTGGCCATTCTAACTGGTGTAAGGTGGTGTCTCAATGTGGTTTTGATTTGAATCTCCCTGATGGCTAGTGATGATGAACATTTTTTCACGTGTCTGTTAGCTGTTTGTATGTCTTCTTTGGAGAAGTGTCTGTTCGTGTCTTCTGCAAAATAAGATATTTAATGCAGCATTGTTCATAAGAACAGACAAAACAAAACAAAAACTAGAAATGATCGAATGACTTGAAAAGATGCTTTTGACGTATTAAGTTAAAATAAAGTTATACAATTCTATGAACCCATTTTAAAAGAGACAGAGGGAGGAGAGAGATGGACAGAAATCTCTAATCTCTTTCTTCCTCGTCTTTTGTCTATATATGTTCTGAATGCGTCTGATTTCTCTGCCTGTAGTGTTCCCCACCCTTGAACTCTTTCCATGGATGTTCATTTGCGTTCTTTAGGTTTCATTTCTTCACCCCACCCCCACCCACAGGAAGGCCCACCTGATCACCCATTATAAAACAAGCACCATCTGATCTTCCTGTTAGAACCCAGTTGTTTTTCTTCATAGCAAGGAACAAGTTTCTAAGTATATATAATGTTGTGTTGTTTGCCTTCTCCATAAACGCAGGAACCACGGGTGCCAGATCCTGGCTATGGGGCCCTACTACAGGGGTTTGGACTAGACATTCATAGGGATCACAGTCTAGTGGGGATAAGAGAGACAAATAACATGATTACAGATGGTAGTGAATTCTTCAAAGAACATAAAATAAATGACTGGGGGAAGGCTGTGCTGAGGAGAGGGAGTTAAGACCTGAAAGAATGATAAGCATCCAGGCCTGCAAAGATGTGGGAGAGATTATTTTAAGCAGACCATGGAGCAAGTGCAAAAGCCCTGGGACAGTTTGGCTGGAGGGCAGTGACAGGGCCAGGGTGAGGGTTATAGATGATGAGGTCAGAGGGGAAAGTGTGAGTGAGATGATGAAAAGCCTGGTAGGCTATGCTAAGGAGTTTGGATTTGGTCGCAAAAGCAATGGTAAGGCAATGGAGGGTTTTAAGCAGAAAAGTGGCATTACCTAGTTTACATCTTTTAAAAGATCCATCTGGGTGCTCTATGGGTTGCTAGGGTGTAAGAGTAGAAGCATGAGCTAGGAGGCTATTTCACTGGTCTCAGAAAGACAATGGCTGGGATCAGGATGGTAGCCATGGGGATGGAGAAAAGTGAGTGGACTCAAGACCTAATTTGGCAACAGTACTACTAAGACTTGTTGATAGATTGCATGTGATTTATGGGAAAAGAGAGAAATCAAGCATGACTAATCTGGCCTGAGTTACTGGATGAATGATGCTGTCACTAAATTTGATGGGCAAGAATGGAGGAACAAGTTTAGGGGAGAAAATAAAAGGTTTTGTTTTGCATATGCTAATTTTAACAACGAACTTCAAGATAATGATTACACACCCATGTGGAGATACACCTGCAAGCTGAATGGCTATGTGGGCCTGAACTCAGGGGGAGGGATTGGGGCTGCAGAGAAGTAGTTGGTTATCAGCAATGTGGATAGTATCTATAGCCATGGGACCAGAAGGGAACTGAGGGAGGGAGTGCGGAAGGGCCCACGTAGGGAGCCTGACACTCAGCCCAGGGTTCTTGAAAACAAACAATCGGAGGAAAAGCCAAGTTTTAGCAAAGGAGACTAAAAAGGAGCTTGGCTCTCTGTGATGGAAACTCAGAGTGTTTGGTATTATGAAAGCCCAAGAAGAATGTGTTAGAGAGAAAGAATAGTCGATTGTGTCGCTTGCTTCTGAGAATTTGAGTTCAATGAGAAGGAGGAGTTCACCCTTGCATTTGGCAAGCTGAAGTCATCTGCACCTTGGTTAAGGGCAGGTTATTTGGTTGGGGTTGGGGTGGGAATGGAAGCCTGTTGAAATCTGTTGAAGAAAGCCTTGGAGTAAGCAGCAAATGACTAACTTCTTATATGTGTGCATATAATACTGTCTGTCACACTGTGGTTTCTACACCTGTCTCCCCTCCTACTCAGGCAGCTCGCTATATGCCTTATTCATCTGCACATTCCCAATCTTTAGTACAGTGTCCCTGATACATAATAGACACTCACTAAATTATTGAGATGCTCTTAAAGAAAATCCTGGGTCCAACTTCCAGACCAGCCAGGTGCTGCATATATGCCTGGGCACATCACGTAAGCTCTTACTGTTTCATCTGCTAAGTGGAAAAATTAAAAAACAGGGTGAACAATGTCAGACTCCCAGGGTTATTGTGAAGATGGAATAAAATAGCAAATGTGACACCATAGTGCTTTGGAAACTCCAGCTTACCATACAAACCTGGGTCAGGGTTATTGTGAGCAGATGACAGAGAATCCGCCAGACTCCAGCTCTCTGAGGCACCTGGCACATTGTCCCCTGAAATTTTACTTGCAAAATCAATTCAAATTGGCTCCAATACAGACACTTCCTCATGAACTGAAAGTCAGCCAAAAGACACAGAACAAAGAGCCGCAGTAATTGTTAGCATCTCACACACCAGGGCCGTGTTTACCAGAGATGCTGGTTTCAGGATCAACCTTCTCGAAGGAGGTCTTTATGCA
This sequence comes from Enhydra lutris kenyoni, assembly GCF_002288905.1. Taxonomy (NCBI): domain Eukaryota; kingdom Metazoa; phylum Chordata; class Mammalia; order Carnivora; family Mustelidae; genus Enhydra; species Enhydra lutris. Next base: position 16,105,642 of record NW_019154098.1, on the reverse strand, counting down.
TTGGTTGGGAAAGTTCCACCAAACAGAATCTTAATAGCATTTCCCAGGGAAACAAAATTGAAGGGATTTGCCATTACCCTTTAGAACCAGGAATTTACAAATGGATTTTAAGGGCTGAAGTGTGTTAATCTGATTTCCCCTTCCAGGGCTAGCTGTGAAGAGGCTGCACAGACCAGGGTCTGCCCAGGCATTGGTGGCTTGAGGAAGGTGGCAGTCTCCCCCATTTCACTCTCTGAGTCGGCACCACCTTCGTGCTCATCATTGCCATTATCAGAACAGCGTCAATTTCTGGAAGCCAGGGGCTTTCTCTGGGCTCGATGCTTACAGACATTACCTCGTTTGCTCTTTGCCAACACCTCATGCCATCAGGTTGATGATTGTTCCCATTTGACAGAGAAGGGAAGTGGCGGCTCAGGAAAGTTCATCTCGACCATAATCTCAATACAAGAAGTGGTGGAGTTGGGATTTAAATTCAAGCCATTGCACTTCAAAGCCTGAGCTCACAACCACGTGCCCATACCACCTCTTAGGGGAAGTTGTTAGTGTCCTTCAAGGTTGCAAAGATGGCCGTGAACCCGAGCTCGCTGCTGACTGTGCCCAGGAAGATGGTGATTCTGAGTCCTCTCACACATGCATGCCTACATACACACACGCCTCAACATCTAAGACCCGGATGAAGAGCTGGCTTCCCATGGCCCAGCCTCATCTGGGTTACAGGTTGACTTTGAACATTCTTTCCCGGCCACAAGCATCCACCAGTTCTATTTCCCAAAGGAAGGCCCAGGTGGGGGGTTGTTGTCATCCAGTATGGCGTGTTTGATTGGGTAGAGTATCCCCACCGAGCCGTGGAATCATTTGCACAACACTCTTGGGCTCATTTGCTGGGAGGCCGTCTGTGGGGGAGGCTGGCATTTAGAACTTCACGGACTTTCTCTAGTCTAGAACTTAGAGAACCTTTCGGTTTGGAGCCGACATGCCTGTGTTCAAATGTTGCCTTTGTCACTTACAGTCAAATGATGCTGGGCACTGGGGGCGAACTAAGATAATAGGCGACTTACTAGGTGCCAGAGCCTGTTCAAAGTGTTTTCCATGAATGTGCTCATAAAATTGCCAATTCTGAGAGATCGTTGTTGTTGTTTTTTTAAATCATCCCCATTTTATAAATGAGACAATCAAGGCACTAAGAGGTGAAGGGACTTGCCCAAGGGCGTATGGCTAATTGTGAAGTGGAGGAATGAGAATCTGGGCAGAGCCCACCCCCTCTGTCACCATGAAACCCTGCTCCACTCACCTATGCCTCTTGGAACTCTGGTTTGGGCATCTAGCAAATGGAAGGGATCATACACTCTGTATGGGATAGTTGCAGAGCTGGATTTAGAACCCCACTTGTGAGGACCCTTAGTTTCACCTCAATTTCCTCACCCTTAATGGAAGTCGTCTTCTAGAATGGAAGTCTGACCAGAGCGGTGGGCCCCAGATCATACCATACTTGAATAAATGAGTGTTGTCTCTTTAGAGTTGGGCTCTTCTTTCACCAAGGGATAGAGGTGAACACCAGCCCGAGAGGGTGTATCCAGTTTCCTTTGTTGTAACAGAACATCACAAACTGGGTGGCTTAAAACAAGAGAAAGTTATTCTCTCATAGTTCCGGGGCTGAAAGTCCAAAGGCGAGGTGTGGGCAAGACCATGCTCTCTAGGAAGGCTCTGGGGAGGAACCCTCCCTTGCCTCCTGCAGCTTCTGACACTTGCTGTCCCTTTCTGGTGTCCCTGGGCTTTGGCAGCCTCAATCTAATCTCTGCTTCTGTCTTCACATGGCTGTCTTCCTTCTGTGTGTTTGTATCCAGATTTCCCTCTTATAAGGACACCAGTCCCTGAATCAGGGTTGACTCTAATCCAGTACAACCTCTTCTTAACTCAAGCACATCTGCAAAGATCCTATTTCCAAATAAGGACACATTCTGAGGTTCCAGGTGGACATGAATTCATGGGGCGGGGGGCACTATTTGACCCAGAATAGAAGGAAAAGGTGACAGCAGAGTGAGAAGCAGAGAAGTGGGTGCTGGCAGGAAGGGGAAGGCTGTCTGCTCTGCCTCTGTGCCTGGGTAGCATTCCAGCTCTGTACGCTTCTTGCCCCTCCGAAGGTCCATCTTGTCATCTATAAGATGACGGGGTTGGTTTTTAAGGCCATATCCACCTGTAACATTTCTTATTTCCTAGGTGAGCAAGCAAGCCTCACTAGGGACCATGAAAGGCCACAGCAGTCTGGAAAACAATGTAGCTACAAATCCCATAATGACAGGTGTCCCATTCTAGATGAATCTGCAATTAACAAACAGCTCCTCCATGCCAGAACTTTCAGCCGCCGTATCTGAGGGGTCCTTGGGTGGGACCTGGTGTCCTTGGTCCAGATGAGACCACGTCTGGTAGCCTCCCAGAGACAGCCCAGGAAAGGGCTTCAGAAAGAATAGAATCACAAAGAGATTGCGACTTGGCTTGAGAGAAAGGGTAAGAATGAGCAGTGTAAGTGATCTTGGTTAAGTGGGGGGGGGGGTATGTGGGTGTATCTGGAAGATCCCAAATTGGTTGAATGCTGGACCCTTAAAGAGAGGCTTTGGATCTGTAATGTGAGAGGTTAGCATTAGAAGGTCGGCTTGCCCAGAAAGTAGTAGGCAATGTACTAGGACCTTATATATTCTCCTTTAATCTTTAAAACAAGTCATTACAAGGTAAATATTCTCTTTACGTATACGTGTATGTGTCTATGTGGATATTGGATGTGAATTCTGTTAGGACCAAACAAAGCACATGGAATGGCTTTGAGTTTGTCACCCTTCTGTGCATGAATGCGAAGAAGACCGGACAGAAATATACCACAACTGTATAGTGATTAGCGTAAGTTCAACTAATTCTATTTTTTCTTTATAACCTCTTTATTTTGTTTTTTCCATGTATTTCTTTTTGTAATCAGAAAGCTATGACCTTCTCTCATGTGATTTTTTGTTATCAAATCAGTAACCCTTTTATCTCCCCATGTAGAAGTTGTGAAAACGGGGGTCCCTAGAGTGACTTGCTGAGGGGTCGCAGCATTGGGAAATGGCAGAGCCAGGAGTCCAGACCCGGGCGGGGCTGATTTCCCTGCCCAGATCGGGGTCAGGCCTGGGTGTGAAGGTTTGTTTGGGTTCAGGGCTTTGTCTCGGTTTGGGGCAGTGGGCTCCCTCCTTCCACCCGCCATGCACGCGTCTGCGGGCCTGGCCGCCTCTGGTCTCAGGCGGTGGGGCATCTCCTCTTGCTTCCCTCCTCTGTGTGCGGACAGTCAGCAATTTGTCCCAGAGCCAAGGACAGCCTGTCAAGGGTTCAGACTCATTTTACTTCCTAGGCAGGGAAGAGGCCTTGCTCTGTGGAAACCATCAATTCGAGGGGATGAATTTCGCTGCCACCCCTAGCTGGCAGCGGGAAAGTGGGCAGGGGCCTGTCCTCCAGAGGAAGCAGGCCTGGTTCCAAAAGGGCTTTTGTCTGAGGCCGGGCCCCAGGCCAGAGTAACATTCTTCAGTGGAGACTGCCAGGCCACCACTGAGTGGGGCACCTGCAGGGCACGGAGGGAGAGAAAGCGAGGAAGAGGCCCGTCTTTCTTCCAGAGAAGAGAGAGCCTGGAGGGCAGAATCTGCTGTCTGGGGGGCCCCGGGGTGCCGAGACCATACCAGCAGGTGCTTGGGGCTTGAGGAGAGAAGCCAAGCCCCAGACTCCCACACTGCCCAGAGATGTGGACTCCTGATTTCGCAGCTTTTGTTACGTTTGAGGAGAATCCTAACAAAAGAAAAGAAATCCACTCCTTCTGTGACTGGTTTCTTATAAAGATCTGGCATTCACAGTCCTCTGTGGTGGGAAGAAAGGTCCTATTTTAGAAGTCTTCTGTTGTAACTGCTCCCCACCCCCACTCAGGACACACGTCACCATTTGTCGTGGATTCTACTAGTGCCCCGCCCTGGGCTCCTCCACAGGGGACCCAGTTTCTGTGAGTGTTGACGGCTCATGCCTGCAGCTGCCCCACTCTGCGGAGAGTCACCGTCTGTCAGGAACCATCTTCTCTGGAAGGCTACCATCTCCCCCCCAACTCCCAGCCCCTTTGCGGCCGCGGCCAGTTACCGACAGAAGGGCCTCAAGGAAGCCCCAAGTCTGTGGAGTAGCTCGTGCTTCGGAGCCCCCCAGAGAATCAGGCCGAAGCTAGACTTTTCTCTTGGCGTCCGTCCTTTTTCTGACCGCCCATAATCAACCCAGCTGGCTCTCTGGGGTTGTCGTGCCGACCCCACTGGCTTCAGATATTGATACTTTCTTACCATGTCATCCCCTCCGTAGTTTCCTACCACGGTAACTCAGATGCAAGCTCGATGCGTTTGTCAGGCTTGGAAGGCACGTGTTTCCAGGCGTTGGCTCCAACGGGGACGCGGGAAGCTCATTTTCATGTTGTGTCACTATCTGTCATCCTGTGATTACTCACCAGGGCCACTTCCCTTCTCCACCTCCTCTGGACGTGCACAGCCCGTGTGGAGAAAAACGGACAGTGACTTGGTGGGGAAGAGCCTTGCATTAACTGCCACGCGTAGTTTGAACCCGGATGTTCTGCCACACCCAGTCCATTACGCCCCTGGCCATGAGCCATTGATGTCATCCGTCCTTCTGTTTCTTCCTTCTCTGTCCGTTCAGCATTTACTTCTTTTGTCCCAATCCAGTGCCAGTCCCTCGTGGTCACACCCAGGGGGTTAGGGGTGGAGATCGCCTAACTATCCTGACTGGGGTTGCACAGGGAGAGGCTAGATTCAAACCACATGCCCGACTCTCCCTAACCAGTGTTTTTCACCATGATGCCACATCACTCCTACTATTGTAGTTTCCAACTGTTTGTAACTTCCTTCCCACCGACAATTCTCGTATGTGTTTGGGGGTGGTGAGGATTAAAGGTGAGGCAAAGAGGGGTATGTGGTAAATAATTTGCTCACAGTCATTCAGTTGGGCACAGCCAGACCTCGGCCCAAGGTCTAGCTGATTGTAAAGAGCCCAAGGCCCACCTGTCTTCACCGCACCATGCTGTACCATTCAGCCTTGGGCGGCACTCATCCAACCAACTGTTCTTTTTCAAACGGCCCCTATATACCAGGCATTGTGTGGGGGTACACATGTCCATCTTCTTTGCCTCAAGGCGAGATAGATTCTGAAGTGAACTCCCTGGGGGATCAGGTGCAGAGGAAGTTTAGATGTTTAGAGGGAGGAAGTTCCAGATTCTGGCAGGAGAAAGAGCCTCTGTCCTGGGCTTCCATGCAAGGTTGGGCGTGTTGTTCACTGCACAACTCTGGCTTGGACCATCCACTCTGTAGGATGTATGAGCAGCATCTGTGCAGTTATGAATGGCAGCTGTATATCTGCTTTACAGAAAAAGTGTTGAGGGAAGTCAGGAAAAGCATTACACAGTCAGGCATCCAGCCACCAAAATGTATTTTGAAAGCCTGCCCTAGATATGATGGGCACCCCTTATCTCTACTCTCCAAGAGTGAAGTTCATTTATAAGGGAAAACAAAGGAAAGGAAGGCTAACAACACACAGCAGTATGGGACAGCAGGCAATTTTCCTCCTCCCCCTCACCCCAGGAACATTTGGCCACACCTGGAGACTTTTGTGATTATCATAAAGAGAGGGGTATGCTACAGGCATCTAATGGGTACACCCCACAATGTATAATACGGGGCATAAGAACAAGATCATTGGACCTGGAGTGAGAAATGTGGGGCTGCAGGCCAGCACGGTGGCCTCTGACCAGCCTTCTCAGTTTGGTTTCGAGTCTGGTGGCTTCCGTGGTGTCCATGCTCTTTGCTTCAGGCCCCTGGTTCAAGGCTCATCTTCCTTCCTTGGCATGAGTTTCAGGCTGAACTCCAAGGAATCAGATGCTTCAGTTTGACCCCAACATGCTCATCCTTCTCTGGGCAGCACTTCTGGTTCTGGTTCAGGCCCCTTCTCTGTCTCTGGCCCTACATAAGAGTTCCTGGAAAATTGGATATTTTAAAACTCTAAAGTCTTATTGGTGTCCTGAACTTATACCATGTCTTTTTGGTTTGGTTGTATGACCCATGGGGGTGGGAGCACTTCTAGGGGGAACCCTGTACAGGTTACATCTCCCTCATGGTCTTGTGAGTGAAAGGAAAGTGTCTCAGGCCAGTTTTTCCCAGAAGTAGATCCTGAGCCAATGATGTGAGTGCAACTGATTCATCAAGGAAATGCTCCAGGGAGAAACGAGTAAGGGAGTGGAGGAAGAAGTACAGGAACACGGAAGAAGACAGGCCAAGGTGTGATTTCAGCCAATGTCCCAGCTTCACTCTGAGCCCACAGAGAACTCTGGAGCATAAGCTGCACCTCCAAGTTTGTCCCACCTCAGATCCGAGGAACTGTGCCCTTGGGTCACCACACACACCTATTACAGGACGTGAGGAAAGTCGTGGGTATCATGGGTTAGCCTGCAGAAATGGAAACAGACAAAGACTGCTCTCTGGTCCAAGGGACTTGAGGGTTTCTAGATGCAGGCCAATAACATCCATCACAGTTTCAACTCTGTTAATTTCTCTCTGTTCCAAGAAGTGATCACTAAGAAGTCTTTAAAAAGTAGGAGAGGAAAGAATTTAGTTTGCTGATGTTCCTTTAGTCAAATGCAAATAGTTGATCTCCAGTCTTCTAAATTCCAGATTCTGGCTGGCCCGGATGACTTCCTCTTTCGTTTCAATATCAGTCTGAATAAGACTCAGTTAAATTGATTTGCAGCAGAAACAAAGCAACACAAAAATGTAAGCCAAATAGAAATGATTTTTGAATAATCTGGGGTTTTTTTTTGTTTATTTGTTTTCCTGGATATCAACACATCTGCTTCCCTCGAAATCTGGGCAATTGAGTGTTGATTATATGACAGTCCCATCAGTGGATCTTTGTTGAATATTCTAAAAGGTGCCTCTCACTTCCTCCCCAAAAGGATAGTCTCTCTCCGCTTACTGCCAACAGCTGATGTAGAATTTGCATGTTTGAATAATAAAGAAGGCATAGCAGTTTAGACATGAACAATTTCTAAGTTAAGAAACAAACAAGCAAAAATGCCATATAGGTAGCCCACCGGAATTTGACCCTTAAATGTGGGAGTACAATCTGTACCTGGCTCATCAAACATAAAGTAACACCCCAAAGTGCCAAATTTTATACCAGTGGCTTTCAACCAGGCACAGTTTTGCTCCTTAAGGAATGTTTGGCACCCCTGGGGACAGTTTTGGTTGTCGTGGGTTAGAGGAGGGGCCGATGGATATGCCGCTGGCATCTAATAAGTAGAAGCCGGCCATGCCGCTGAGCATTCCACCAGGCACAGGACAGACCACACAACAAAGAATGACCCACTCACAAATGTTAACAGTGCTGAGTTTGACACATCCTCACCTAACTTAGTTTTCTTTTTTTTTTTTTTTTTAAGATTTTATTTATTTATTTGACTGATAAGAGATCACAAGTAGGCAGAGAGAGAGAGAGAGAGAGGAGGAAGCAGGCTCCCTGACGAGCAGAAAGCCCGATTCGGGGCTCGATCCCAGGACCCTGGGATCATGACCAGAGCCAAAGGCAGAGGCTTTAACCCACTGAGCCACCCAGGTGCCTGTTAGTTTTATTTTCTATGAATTTTGCACTGACTCTGTATCTAGGCCTATTTTCAATAGTTTTGAATTTTCAAAATCCTAGTGTTTAAATGCTTTTGAGCACTAACTGAGGATAGGCTGTTGCTCTAGATGCTCTGAAATTAACTGTTTGCTGTTACTGAATGAGTAAAACAACAAGGCACTCAGCAATGTTATTCCCTCCATCGGAGTTTTCTGAGTTCTGGTATCAGGGCGTGTGACCAGTGTAGTGACATGGGGACATAGGCTCACTAGGAGGTCCTGTGCTTGGGACATGATGCTCTGCAGTGACTGTCTTGAAATTCTTAATTGTTTGAATTTTTGTGTGTGTGTATTTCTTAAATATTAATTTATTTGAGAGAGTGAGAGTATGAGCTGAGGGGGAGGAGCAGAGGGAGAGGGAGGAGGAAACTCCCCGCTGAGCGGGGGTGAGGGGTGGGGCTCGATCCCAGGACCCCAGGACCATGACCTGAGCTGAAGGCAGACATGCTTAACTGACTGAGACACCCAGGAACCCCCGATTTGTGTTTTGATAGCAGTCTGATGAGACAATGCTATATGCACTGGGGCTTGGAGACTGAGCTCCTGTGCGGTCCGCTTCCTGCCACTGCCTGGGAAGGATTCCTGGCTGCCAGCTCCTCCACCCGCACCCAATGACTGCTGCTGCCCTTTGCCTGGCAGGGGCTGGAGTGGGCATGGGGAGGGTTGACTGGGGCATGTGCCCTCCATGCATCAAGTCAGAGGTCAGAGTCCTGGGGCACCCATGAGTGTCTGCAATGCCTCAGAAGTATCCCCCATGCTTGAGGGAATGCAACATTAAATAGCAAATTAAAAAATGCCATGGGCTATGGACTGAATGTTCATGTCTCCACAAAATTTATATGTTGAAGCCCTAACTCCCAAGGTGAGGTATTTGGAGGTGGGGCCTCTGAGAGATAACCAGGTTTAGATGAGGTCTTGAGGGTGGGGCCCATGTGTGATTAGAGACCCCATAAAAGGAAGAGAAATTAGAGCTCTTTCTCTCTTCACATTGTAAGGATACAGCGAGAAGGCCACCGTCTACAAACCAGGAAGAGGGCTCTCACCAGGAGCCAGATCTGGGCCAGCACCTTGATCTTGAATTTCTCAGCTTCCAGAACTGTGAGAAAATAAATTTCTGTTATCTAAGCCTCCCAGTCTAAGGTATTTTGTTATGGCGGCCCAAGCTAAAACAGTATGACAGGTTGAGAGAGAGAGGAGAAGAAAGCAAAAAGGTTTTACTCCTCCTTTTCTCCCCCGCTCACACTTTTTCCCCTCCATTTTGCACTGGATCCCACAAATTATGCAGCTGGCCCCATCTAGAACAAATAGCCATTGCTCATCACTGCTCTTTCTTTGTGAGCAAAACCTTCCTGGGGAGTTCTGAGGCTTCCCCTTTATCCTGGAGACAGGAAGTCTTCCCACAGCAGGATACAACCAAATCTTTTTTTTTTTTTTTTAAAGATTTTATTTATTTATTTGACAGATAGAGATCACAAGTAGGCAGAGAGGCAGAAAGAGAGAGAGAGAGGAGGAAGCAGGCTCCCTGCTGAGCAGAGAGCCCGATGCGGGGCTCGATCCCAGGACCCTGGGACCATGACCCGAGCCGAAAGCAGAGGCTTTAACCCACTGAGCCACCCAGGCGCCCCCAACCAAATCTTTTTTGGAGGAAGCTTCAGACCAGATCACTGACACATCCAACATATCATTGAACTACTTAATACCAAAATTATTAAATAAAAATAAAAGGATAAAGTAATAATAATAGTTTGGATTTTCTTTCACATAGTTGTATGTAATTAGGAGACTCAATTAGGATATACTGGGCTTTTGGATCTTCTTCTTTTATTGCCTTTGGCACCTCTGGACTTGGCCTTGTGTGCCCTGGAGAGAACGTTCTTGCGTGGTGCTTGGTGGAATGCCTAAGGGACTATACCGAGCTTATGGGAACAGCTGTGTTTGCGCCTGTCTGTTAATTGTGTTTGTATACAGTAGGATGTCAACTGGTATTTGCTTTCATTATAACATTCCTCCTGGTGGTGAGTTTGTGGGGGACAGACCCAGGGCGCCTGTCCTCCTGTGGTCACCGGGGCTACTGATGTTTACCAAAAGTTCCTGATGGTCATTGGCACTGATCATGGCTCACTGGTGGCTGATAGTGCTGTTGTATTTTATTGATTAAATTCCTGAGGGGTGGGAAGAGGGTAGGGAATTTGCTCCTGGTCATGTGACCAGCAAACAGTAGAGCAAACACCTGGGCTCAATCCCAAGTGACCCCAGAAAATGAACTCTTGCCTCGGTTCCTCCAGTCCTGGTGATGCTCCCCATTGGCCTCCAGAGCTCAGGTATGAGATCCTTGTCAGGGGCTAAGAGGACTAAAGGATCCCCTCACCCAGCCCCTCTGTCTCAAGTCCTGGGAGGCCACCCAGCTAAGAGATAAAGTAGGGTCTGAATCCAAACCTCCACACCCATCTCTGCTTCCCAAGCCTTGGTCTGGCCTCTCTACCCAAAAGTTTGGGTTCTTTTATCAAGTTCATCTGCCCACAAGGGGCATCTTTTCCAAATTCATTCAAAGGCACTGAACAAACAGCGTTTGTTCAGGGTATAAAGTGGTTGTTCATTGTTTTTTCTGCCTGCTTGTCTTTGACATCCAGCTGGTTGTTGTCTATCCTCGGGTACTCAGTGCCACCCATACCCCGCAGGACACTCCTACCAAGAGGCCACACCCTTGTCTCTTAAAGCTAAATACACCCCATTGCTTTTTCAAAATGTGGCCCAAGAACCACCTATGTCAGAATAATCTGAGAGGTCATTAAAAATGCAGATTTCTGGACCTTGTCCAGATTGTCATACTCAGATTCTTGAAGGGTAGGGCTTGGTAATCTGCATTTTAACAGGTACCCCAGGGCAGCAGTTCTGTTCAGTGCTTCCTGCTGACTGCTCTCTTCTTGGAGAACCTCCTTTTGGTGAGATGCAGACTCTGGCATCTCACAAATGCCTTAGCTGGCCGCTCTGAGCCCTTGCTCTTGCCTCCTCAACCCTTCGGATCCTCTGATGCCCTGGGAACTTCACATCCAAGTCCCTTCTGGCCTTCCCAGTATCTTGGTCACAGAGCGACTCAGCTCACAATCCCCATCTCTGTGAAACCCTCAGACTCCACCTTGGTCCTGAGTGTCTCCCAAGCCCAGGGCATGGAAGACATGGTGGAACATGCCACACTGTCTGGAGGCTTCTGTCCCCTTCTCAGTGTGGTTCCTCTGCTATCTTTGGCTCAGGTCTGCCCGCAGCCTGTGGTTGGGGAAACATGTAATGCTCTGGGTTTCTGGTTTATAGGTTTTAGGAAGTATAGGGAAAACCTCAATTCTCATACATGAGTCATTCAGAGTAAATGTTAGGGCTGAAAATGTCTTTTAAAAATTTTTTTTTAGCAAGCAAAAGCCAACAGTAAAAGGTTGCGTGTTCATATTTTAATGCTAAATATGTTATTTGGTAGCACCCACTGAAGCCTCAGGGTTGAGTTGCTCTTCTCTAGGGGAAATGATTTAATTATTATAATACTCAGTTATCATGGTAATAACTAACACACTGTTTTATAGGTTACTTATGTTGTTTCTCATATGATCCTCACAGAATGCTAATGGCTGGTAGTTACTCTGTGCCAGGCACTGCTCTATGACTTTTATGGATGCTAATTCCTTATCAACACAGGGAGGCTCATTAATCTGCCCAAAGTCACACAGCTTGTGAGTAGCTTAGCTAGGATTGGCCTCTAGGAAATCTAGCTTCAAAGTCTGGATGTTTAATCATAAAATTATAACTGTGTCCTATCCATCCAGGAAAGGTAGATTTTAATATTTCTATTTTACATATGAAGGACATGAATATGTAACAGACACAGTGACTTGTCTGGGTGAATCATTGTCTCCTCTCTAAGTTGGTGGTTCAGAATGTCTAGAGCATATCCCCTGAGTTGTAGTGGCCATGTTCTTTTTTTTTATTTTTATTTTTTAAGATTTTATTTATTTATTTGACAGAGAGATAGAAAGCACAAGTAGGGGGAGCAGCAGAGGGAGAGGGAGAATCAGGCTCTCCACTGAGCAGGGAACCCAATGCGGGACTCAATTCTAGGACCTTAAGATCATGACCTGAGACAAAGGCAATTGCTTAAATGACTGAACCACCCAGGTGCCCCAGTGGCCATGTTATTAAGGCCAGTGGTAAAATGTCTAAGAGATTAAACGGGGCCTGAGGGTGGGTCTGGAAATCCTGGTGGTTGCTTCCAAGGTCAAGAAAATCCCATTTCTTGCTGATTTGGTTGGCATTTGTATGCATTTCTGAACATCTTTGAGAACCAGTTAAGTTCATACTAATGCATATGTTTTTTAAACTAGGTATTGTGCTAGCCATGGCAGATACTGAGATGAATACATCATAGTTTTGGTTTCAAGATGCTCACGGTTTCATGGGGGAAGAGAGACAAAGTCAGGTGATAATAAACAACGTTTATATGCTGTTTGGGAACTATAAAGTGTTTTGTGGGATTATATGTGAGAAGATATGAGGAGTCATGAGATAAGGGTGGAGTTAGGTAAACAATAGTAGGAGGAGATTTTCAGCAGAGGGGCATCTAAGGCTTACAGGGATAGAAATTTTCCAATCAAAAAGAAGGTGGGCAGGCATTTGCTTTTGTCCATTAGATAATTGTGATGTACCAATTCTCCTTGCCAAGAATAACTGAGCTAGATATAAATTAAACAAAAACAAAAAACAGTGGCTTGAAAGGATTAAAAAACAACCAAGGTAAGCATGACTTGAGAGATCAAGATGGTAGACAGAGGGAGCTGTAAAGAAGTGAATGATATTCTTCCCTGGTTTTCCCCTTAAGTCATTTGCATTTTATCAGGAAAGAGGCTAAATCCATTAGATGGTGACAACTAGAAGTCTAAAAATCTGAGCACAATTTTTGGCCATCTCAAAATACTAGAGGAATTCAAATTCTACCAAAAAGAAAGGGCCCTGGTTAATAGACCAGGCCTGTAATGACACCACTGAAGATCCTTTTCCTAGGAGTGAGGGCAATGGGAAATAGAGCAGGCTTTACAAAAACAAACTCACCCTCAAATTATCTCAATTTCTAATGGGATTAAGCCGAATTGCCCCTATACTAGCTGTATCCAAGAAAAAAAGTAAAGTCTCTCTAGAGAAATATAACATCATCAAGATTCTCTATAATTTTTCAAGACAGTGATAAACAATCACCAGATATTACAAGCTAGAGACTGTTATAGTAAGACAAATAAATCAGTCAGAGAAAGACAAATACTATATGGTTTTGCTTATATGTGGAATTTAAGAAACTCAACTCTAGAGAACAAACTGATGGTTGCCAGGGGGGAGGTGGGGGGGTGGTTGGTGAAACAGGCAATGGGGATTAAGGAGTGTATCTATTGCGATGAGCACCTGGTGATGTATGGAAGCACTGAGTCACTATATTGTACACCTGAAATGAATGTAACACTGTATGTTAACTGACTAGAATTAAAATAAAAACTTAAAAAAAAAAAACAGATATTTCAGTTAAAGAGAACCAAAAGATAAAAACCCAAAAAGGGAAAAACAAAATCAGATAATAAAAATAGACCCACAGATGATCCAGACTTTGAAGTTACCAAACATAATCTTTAAAATAACTATGATTAAGAGATTGATGACAAGGTGAGGAAGTAGATCTATACAAAAAAATCAAATAGAAAATGTAGAACTGAACAATCCAACAATTGAAATTTAGAACTTAATAGATGGGTTTAACAGCAGTTTTCATATGACAGGAGAGAGCATTTGTAAACCTGGAGAGGACAGTTAGAGATATCCAGACATAGGCACAGAGGGAAACTATGTAAACTACGGGGTGGAGGGCGGGGGAGAAAAGTATTGACATGGTGAAAGGGTCTAAAATGCCAGAAATTTAAGTGCCAAAACAAGGGAGAAAACAGAGTGAAGAAATATTTGAAAATAAGCTGGCTGAATGACTTTTTAGAGTATTAAACTACTTTTAGTAGTCCAATATTCCATTTGATCTTCATAGCCATTTTATGAAAGTTGCCAGAAGGTATTATTATATCCATTTTACAGATGAAAAAAAATGGAGTCTTGAAGAGGCTAAGGGGTCTTCATTTATTTATTTAAAATGCAGCCATTCATTTACTCAGCAAACTTTTATTGAATGGCATCATCTGCAAACTTGTTCTTGTTCTACAGAGCCATAAAGAACCTTAGAAATGGCAAGTATATGAGTAAATATAAATGAATTCTTCTCATTTTTAACTTTTTAAAAAAAAGGTAATTGTTTAAAACCAAAAATTGTAGATTTTATAATGTATGTGGAAGCACCAGTATGACAACAATAAAAATACAAGAAAAGAGAGTGAAATGAAAGTATATACTCTTATAAGCTCCTTAGATTATACATAAGGTTTTATAACACTATTTAAAGATAGAATGTGTAAAGTCAAAGATACATAATGTAAAACCAAGAGCAGCCACTAAAATATACTCAATAATCTAAAAGAAGTCAAGGAAAGAGGAAAGAAAGAATAAAGAACAGATGGGATAAATGGAATATGAATGATAAGATGGTTGACTTAAGTCCAGCTATGTCAATAATTACATTAAGAGTAGTTGATCTAAATACTTGAATTAAAAGGAAGATATTGTCAGACTTGGTCTTAAAAATTCATCAAAGTGACTAAAATTTTAAAAACCTGACAATCCCAAGTGCAGTCAAAAATATGGAGCAACTAGACTTGTCAAATAGTGCTAGTGGGAGCACAAATGCTACAACCACATTGGAAAACTGTTTGGAAATATCTATTAAAGCTAATTATACATATATCATATAATCCAACAATTCTACTCAGCAGAAGTGCATACACACTTTCACCAAAACAATGTAAAAGATTGCTTTTAATAACACTGTTGTAATAACCAAGAACCTGGAAACCATTCAACACTAGACTGGATTAATAAATTTGGTGTGTTTATACAATGGAATATTACATTCAACAATAAGAAAGGACAATCTACTGCCATATGCAACCCTGTTGGTGAGTCTCAAAGTAATGTTAAATGAAAGAAACTGGACAAAAAGGCATATACTGTACGATTCGATTTACATCAAGTTCAAAATTGGGCAAAACCAATCAAAATGGAATGAAGGGAGAATAGCGGTTATCTTTTAGGGTGTGATGTCAGGAGAGGACAGGAGAGGCTTTGGAATACTGATGATATCCAAATCTTTGATTTCTACAGCAGCCACTTGAATATGTCAGCTCTATAAAAATGATTCAGGTTGTACCATTTTGCTATATTCATGTCATGTGTCAATAAAATTTTTCCTGTTAAGAAGTAGAGATGAATGACATTTTGGACAAGAAAGATGGCATAAGCAAAGGCACGGAGGAATAAATAATATGGTGCACAGACAATCACAGGTACTTGATGTTGCTACAACATAAAGCATGAGGTAGGGTATAGTGGGACTGAGGGAAAAGGTTGCAGTGGGCAGGTCGTCATGAACAGTCTTGTCTGCTCTACTAAAGAGTGCAGGCTGTTGTCTGAGGTTGATTAAACACTCAAAGATTCTAAGCAAGAGGTACCATACTAATATTTGAAATTCAAAAATATGTGATTGCTAAACATTAAAAAAATTCCATAGTGTCCATTGCTGAAGAGGGACAAAAAGAGATGCATGGAGGCTAGTTCAGATGCTCTTGCAAAAATCCCATTGAGAGCTGATGAAGAACGGAATCAGGAAGGTGGTCATGCGGTGGTCTCTCCAGTATACAGAGAACAGGACCTCAGAACTATCTAAGAGGCGATATGGGCAAGACTCTATGGGGTGTGGGAGGTGAGGAAAAGTGGAGTAGAGCGTGATTCCTAAATCTGTAGCACAGATGACCATGTGGCTGGTGGTTCTCCTGAGGGAGGCAGAGAAACTTCTGGAGTTCAGGGAAGGGGCAAAAGACTCATTTCATTTTGGATGGTTTGGACAGGTTTACAGATAAGGCAGCACCCAAGAGGAGGAGGATTCTTTGAGAGTTATCCTGGGGTCCCTTGTTTCCTGGAATTGATGACCGATTTCAACACCAGATCTCTGATGTTCTCTACAAGCACCGCTTGGTTTTGTTGCCTTTTCTGGTCCTCATGCAGTCAACGCACAAAGCCACGGTTGTCAGCAGCCGATCCAGCAGCACCGCTGCCCTGGGGTCTGAAAGACTTCATCTCGCTCCCGGCCGCTGCTCCAGACAAAGGCTGTCTTACGCACCGTCTATTTCAGTCATTTTTATGAGTGCTGCGGAATATTTTCAAGCTCTCCCTTTTAAGCATTATCTCTTGGCAGTTAAGAAAATAGATCCATTGCAAGCGCTGGAGTTTCTGAAAAGGGGTTTAAAAATAGCTCAGGGCGCTCTTCAGCTGCAGCGATTGGGAAATTGAGCCCTTTGCTTGCACTTTTTGCCAGTTTCCATTTCAACCCTGCAGCTGGAAATCAGTAGCTCTTCCTCTGTCGGGAACAGATGCAAAAGGAGGAAGGAAGGGGCCAGGGCCCTCTCTTAACTTGGGGTCACATTCGACAATCTGTGGATGCTGAGAGGCACCGGGGGTAACAGAGAGTGGGTGTATCAAACTCAGGGGATTGAAAAAGCCTGTTCAATATTATGATACATCTTTGTGTTTGGAAATGAACAAAATAAGCCTATTGGTTTTGTCATGCAAACTATTAGAAGCAAATGGGACAAAATCGCTGGGCGGGAGGGGTAGGGAGAAAACACACGCACTAATAGCAATGCTTTACTCGCCCTTTTTTACCCTGAAAAATGCTTTACTCGCACTTTTTTCCCCATGACAACACTAGAAGTAGCTGTTGGTGCCATTCCCGCCATACAGGCGTGAACACCAAGGAGAAGAATCGTTGTGGGATGCTGCCCAATGTCAAGGAGTCCGGGAATGGGGTGGGTAGAGTTACAGCACAGGCTCCAAATCCCTGCTCTTAGCCATGGCTCTGCATTGTTTTTTAACTGGGGGTGCACGAGATTTCTATCAATTCTCAAAAGGGAGTATGGGTGTTTAAAAGCAGGAAAACATCCAAGAATAGACAAGAACACATCTCTTTTCTAGGCACAGCTCTGCCCTGATGCTGCTAAGTTTACTGAGTAAACGAAGGAGTGCATTTTAAATGAATGAAGACCCCAATCTCTGAGACCCCCTGTCTTCATCTGTCTTCATTGACTTCCCATAAATGGCTACCATGGGATCTCTTGATGGTCTTCACAAAATGGCGGTGAAGATCAAGGCGGATCATGGACTCCTGGAGGTGGTTTAATCCTCTGGAAAATGGTTCAGCACTTCCGGTGCACCTGGCATTTGCTGTAGGTGCTGGTGATACATCTGTGAACCAGGTAGACAAAATCCCTGCTTATATTCTATCGGGAAGAGGTGGGAACATTCTGAAGTGCATTACAATGGTCTGTACACTCAGGGGAGAAAGGCTATGGGGAAAAGGAGAAATGGAGGAGAGTATAGGGGACCTCACTGAAAAGTGACACTGTATGGGCATTTTTTGGTGAAGGAGTTAGCTCTGCAGACTTGCGGGTGAAGAGTGTGACAGGTAATGAGGCAAACAGGCACCTGCCGGTTCCCAGGCCAGTGGGTCTGGTGCCCAAGAGAAAGGTGGGGGGAGGGGTAGTTGGGAGGTTCATGGAGGCCTGGGGTGTGGGTTGGACGGTGGATGGTATGGGGTATGTACTGACATGGACTTTCACTATGAAAGAAATGGGGCCACAGGGAGTTTCACTCAGAAGAGCGACACGGCCTGGTATGTTTTAAAGGGATCCCGCTGGTGGCTGGGTTGAGAGTGGATCTAGATGGTAATGGAAGAAGCAGGAATAGGAGACTAGCTAGCAGGCTGTCGCAGTAATCCAGAAATGGGGTCAGAAGTGGCACCTTCTGCATGCTTTGGGAAGGAAAACAAAAACAAAAGCAAAAACAAAACAAAAACCAATGGGATAGGAAGGGATGGAAGGAAAGGCCAGAAGCTAAGAAAGTAGACTGGGGAGGAGGTGGGGAGTACAAACGCTGTTGGGGTGTGCTGAAGGAAGAAGGGAAGAAGTCAGAGGCAGAGGAGGGTTTTTTTTTTTTTAATACTTTATTTATTTGAGAGGGAGAGTTGGGGAGAGTGGCAAAGGGAGAAACAGGCTTCCCGTTGAGTGGGGAGCCCAACTCAGGGCTCGATCCCAGGATCCTGGGATCATGACCTGAGGGGAAGGAAGACACCTAACCCACTGAGCCACCCAGGTGCCCTCGTTTTTGTTTTTGTCTTTTGACTTTTGACTATGGTGAAATACGCAGAACATAACATGAACCAACCTAACCATGTTTACATGAGTTTACAACTCAGTAATGTTAAGCATATCCACACTGATCTGCCACCAATCTCCAAAACGGTTTGCACCTTGCAAAACCGAAACTGTACACCCATTAAACGGCACCTTCCTGTTCCCCCCTCCCCTCAAGTCCCTGAACCCATCATTCCACTTTCTCTATGAATTTAGCCACTCTAAATAATTCAAGCAATATTTGCTTTTTTCATGACTGGATTCTTTCACTGAGCAAAAGATTTCAGATTTCATCCATGATGTAGCATGAGTCAGAACTTCCTTCCTTTTAAAGATTCCATTGTATGCATATACCACATTTTGTTTATCATTCATTCACTGATGGACACTTGGGTTACTTCCACCTTTTGGCCATTGTGAGTAATGCTCCCAAGAACATGGGCTGTAAATGTCTCTTTGAGACCCTGCTTTCAAATCTTTTGGGTACCTATGCAGAAGCGGAAGTGCTGAATGAGGCAGAGAAAAGTCTTGCTGCAACGGAAAGCCTAAAAAATGTGGGGGAGTAGTTGGCAGCAGAAATGAGATCATGAGAAGGTTTTCTGTTTTTGTTTTTAAAGGATGGGAGGAATAGTGGCATGTTTTCATTAGATGGGACTGATCCCGTAGAGAGAGAACAAGTGAAAATGAAAATTGCTGGACCGATGACCTTCGGTAGGTGAGGGGATTGGACCTCAAGTACCACTGGAAACACTGGCTCATTGGGGGAAAGTAGAGTTTGTGGATGCAGGTGTAGTAAGGGCCAGTGGCTGATGGCTGGACGATGTGGGTGTTTTCTCATGGCTTCCATGTTCTTAGCAAAGTAGAAAGCAAGATCGTCAACTGAAAGTAATACGTAATAACAGCAAGGTCAGCTACCAATCTTGAGAGCCAGACCCTATGCTAGGAGTCTTATAAACTTCTATAGTCCTAGAAGTCCTATAAACTTCTCAATTAGCCAGCAAAGCACTTATTATTTTTTTAATCCTCATTTTATGGATGAAGAGAATGGAGATTCAGAGGAGTTAAGAAACTTGCCAAAGTCACACAGCTAATCAACAGAGGTCCTCCCTTTCTACCCAGGTGTGTTAGACCCCGGAGCCTGTACTTTTTCTGCTACACAGCACCTGTAAGGGCCTACTTAGCTAGAGCGGCCCCACCCCGGCTGAACTGCCATTTTGTTGTTTACGCGGTAAAACTTAAATTGACCTTGCCCCCACTCCCACACCAGGGGAACTTACTTAAAAACAAGTCCTGGAAACCAGTCCCAGGTAACAAAGCCCAAATACAAGGGTGGGTCAGGTCAGGTGGAGACATTCAATCAGTGGGGGCGCGTACTGTCTCCTAGCTACCAAGGAGTATGGGCCCCGCCCTTTGGGCACCTTTTGGGCGCCAATTCTGACCAAGGTGATAGGCTGGCTCAAATGTCTACTAGGGTAAATTGTAATTCAGTTGGTCACCTAGCATGACTGTGCAGCTTTCTCTGTGTTACAACTTCATTGGCCACCTGTGTGTGGCCAGGCCCAACCACATGGCCTTTGCTCTATAAAAGTTAGTCTGTGAGGGAGAGAGAGGTCGTCCTCTCTGTAAAAGGCGTGGCCCCAAACTTTCGGTTTGATTCTTGATGCTTGGTGCGAAATAAAGCTTTGCTTGACCTTCGCTTTGTATCAGTCTCGCTCCCTTAATCACGGACCCATTATTGGGGGACCCAACATTGGGGACCCAACAAACCAAGTGTCCATTTTTCTCTGACACCTGTCCTGTCCTGGAACCACAATATCTACCTTCAGGGACCAAGGTCTCCAGGCCTCCTCCTCAAATATCGAAATTATATTTTCACTAAAGGTCTGTATGGACCTGAGTTGTGGGAGTGGAGAGATAATAAACAGGGAACAATGGAAAAGGCAACAACCCTATTTCCTTAAAATGAATTAAGTTGAAGATGAATGTGAGACGCATAGTGTTCCATTCCCAGACCCACTAGTGAGAAGCTCGGAAATACCAGGTTACCAAGCATCATCGACCAGCCTGCTGTCCCCTTGCAATTATGCTTTGAATCAACGCCCCCACCACACGTGAAGTAAATGCTAGTATCACCTCCAACTTACAGGAGAAACCTGACAACAGGGTTGCCAAGAAAACACCTTCGGTAAAGTCATGGAGCTTCATGGAGCTGCCACTTGAACCCGTCTCTCTAGCTCGGGGCTCGTGTCCTTTACGTCTCCATTGTTCTCGGCGGGGCTGTCTCCCCACACCCCCCTCTTCAGACCATGGACTGTGGCTTCTCTGCTCCTTCAGTCACAGAATTCTGGCGACCCGACCAGGTGAGTGGTGCCCCTTCCCTCAGCCAGGCAGGGCTCGCCCCTGGGGTCAGAGGTCTGCATGAGAGGGGTAAGCCAGCCTTCTAGGACACCCCCCAGGAGAGCTAGTCCAGCATGATGATGCCAGCTGTGCTGACTTTAGTTAATATGTCTCAGCTGCAGTCTAGTTTTGTAAAGTAGGAACCGTGCTTTTTTTTCACAGGGTTGCCATGATGGCTCCCGTCACATGCATAGCTGTTGAAGACCCTCAAAGGTTAGAAGAGAAGCCTCTGGAAAACATTAGGTGACTTGTCACAATTTAAAGGGAGATTTTCTCTAAACAAATGATCTCACATTTTTCACTTCTAGATACCTCTTCTGCAGAAACATTGGCTTGCCTCCCAGAGATTTGTATATAAGGAAGTTCGTTGTGGCTATGACTACAATTGAAAAAGATGGGAAACAACTTGAATGTCTGAGGATAGACAGATGGCTAAATATATATGTGGTACATCCATGCAGTGGGATCCTAGGGAGCCACTGCCAAGATACCAGGGTGCTAACAGGACTGAGCAAAGGGCTCCAGGATAGAAGGTTAAGTGAACCAAATGGTGTAATTTGATCTTGTATTTAAAACGGGGTGATATATAAATTGGGTATTATTATTATTATTATTTTAAAGATTTTATTTATTTGAGAGAAAGAAAAAGAGAGACGAGAGCATGAGCAGGGGGAGGGGTCGGGGGAGAGAGAGAGAGAGAAGCAGACTCCCCATGGAGCAGGGAGCCCAACATGGAGCTCGATCCCAGAACCCCAGAATCATAACCTGAGCTGAAGGCAGACACTTAAACGACTGAGCCACCCAGGCATCCCAGGATTTCATTACTTTTTAAAAAAAGATTTTATTTGTTTTAGACAGAGAAAGAGGGAGAACAAGGGGAAGGGAAAGAGGGAGAGAGAGGGAATCTCAAACAGACCCCCCACTGAGGATCTCACAACCCTAAGATCATGACCTGAGCTGAATCCAAGAGTCAGATGCTTAACCGAGGAAGCAACCCAGGCGTCCCTAAATTAAGATTTTAAATAACATGCCTAAATTTATAATACATATTGTAATATTTAAGTGTATATTTAAAAATCTGATTACATGCTGGGGATACTAAATGTATTCCTAAATGCATGGAAAATGTCTGGGAAAATTTGACGGGCATTTGTCATCATCGGGCACTGCTGCAGGAGAGAATGGGATTGGGGAGAAGACAAAGAATTACAGAAGAGAAATTTTAAAATCTTTATAAATACAATTGGTCTTTAAAGTTTTTTTTTTATGATTATGTTAATGTACTCATTTACTACTTGTATCCCTAAATCGGACCATCAAATACTATGAAAACAAGAGTAACAATTCCTAATGGGGAAATTTCCCGTTTCCAGCTAGAACAGAGGTTGTGTCCACTTTCGCTGGACTCCCTGTTTCTATTGGTTCTACTGTTGCCTCTGACACTAGCTGTGTGATTTTGGACAAGTCGCTTTCTGTCTCTGGGCCTGTTTCCTCCTGTAAAGAAAAGATTGAACTCGAGTACCAACAGATAAGTCTTTCTATTAATAAGTTCCAAGAATCTGACCTCTCTTTGCAAGTGTGTTTTTGTGGGTAGAAGGCCAATATGTGAAACAGAAGGATGTATGTCAACAATCCAACCATTTGGGCCACATTTCAGTGCTAATATTTTCTGACTCTGGTTGAATCCAGCAGACCAAATCCACCACTCAGAGCTGTGCTGCCTTGCTGTTGAGTGGAGAACCGTGGGGTGATTTTAAGTGACCTATAGAAGCTCACATCTACCAGTTCCTCTTGCCATGTTCCTCTGCGTCTTAAGCCCAGATGCTGGCAGCTGCATGAGAGCTCAGGAACTGTTTGGACTCCAAAGAGACCATTGTTATTTCTAGAGCATTCTGTAAGGACCCCAGGTCTTTGGAAGAACCCTCCATGAGTGGTTTTCAGAGGAATCAGGTCTCGGGTTATTATGCTCAGAGCCCACCAGCCTCACTGCCAGCCCCCGACTCAGAGCTACAACACTGGGGCTGTTGCAGGAAGATAAGGCCACCTGGAGAAAGGATGGAGGCAAGGGGAGAGGTCAAGGGCAACCCACGCCATGTTATGAAATGTGGGGATGTTCATCAGTGCTCTTTCCCTGTACTGAGATGTGCCATCTGGGCTTCTGTGTCATTGGCTCCAGCCTCCTCACGTTTCAAGGGGCATGATGAGGATCTTTTTGTCTCCTTTAGGAGCAGGGCTAGATGCGTCATCAGAGCCCACACACGGTCACGCCCGTGTCCTGAGTAATAATGTGCAGCACATCGCCCAGAGCAAAGCCTGGGCCCTATGCTCAGGGGCTCCCATTTGCACCTGGCACAGACAGGACTCAAAGTCAGAGGAGGTAGGCACAGCAGGAGGGCAGTCCCTGAGTAGGGACAGATGGACGTGCAGCCCATTGAGTTGCATGGTCCCTCCTGGCTCAAGTCCTCCCTGCGGATGGCAGCCCGTGTCCCCGCACCTCCCTGACTTTCCCTTCCCATTTGTAGGATACAGACTTAGGGCCTTGGGTGAATGACTAGTTACAGCCAACGTCCCTACTCCCACCGAGGCACACCAACCCAGGCTGTGGGTCCGGAGACCTGACTTCAGGTTCCAGGTGGGTCACGTTCTCATTGCAAAGCGAGTCACACACCTTCCCTGGTTCTCTGTTTCATTTTCTTACAGGGTCTAAGTCTAGAGGCTTGCCAAGGCCCCTGCCATTCTCACAGAGGCTCTAGATTATAGAGGCTTCACAGTGTTCCACATACTTAGTAAGAGGAAGGGAGGGAGCTATAATGGTTAAGTGTGTGGACCCTGGGATCAGAATTCCCGAGTTTAAATCCTGACTCTCCTTTCCTTGTGGTGACTTTGTTTTTTTTTTTTTTTTTTTTAAGTCGGCTCCATACCCAGTGTGGAGCCCACCAACGTGGGCTTAAAGTCACGACCCTGAGATCAAAACCTGAGATCAAGGGTCGGACCCTTCACCAACGGAGCCACCGCGGTGCCCTTCCTTGCTGTGACTTTGAAAGGTTTTCCACGTGGACAAAATGAAGGTAAGAACTGTGGTTACTTCATAATGTTGTTTTGGGGAAGGCGACAGAGAATCTGTGTCGAGCTCGGCGCCTGACACAGTAAACGTTTAATACTTCTTAGCTTATCAGTTTGTATTTCTCTAGTCTATTACGACGCTGAAATCAATAGCAGGTGACGGCTCAATTGTTTCTTTTTTTTTTCTATTTGAGAGGCGGAGAGCGAGGGAGCATGAAAGGGGGAAGGTCAGAGGGAGAAGCAGACCCCCCGCTCAGCAGGGAGCCCAATGTGGAACTCGATCCGGGACTCCGGGATCACAACCCGAGCTGAAGGCAGTCCCGCTCAACCAGCAGAGCCACCCAGGTGCCCTCAATTATTTCTTAATGAAACGTCATAACTCACCATAGATTCAATCTATTACGAGCCAAATCATGTGCCCCATTCATTCAATACTAATCCACTAGTGTTCACTGACTGTCTTAGGTGAGGTCTTCTGACCGAGGAGGCAAAGACATCAGATCCTACTCTAGAATTTACTCTGATACAATCCTAAGATAGAAGACACTTTATTGAGTAAGAAGTATTTGCTGAGCATCTATGGAATCCAGAGAACCATCCTGGCGTCCCTGGGGAGTCCATATGAAGGCTTGTGCCCTGCGCACAAGTTCAGAATTTCCAAGGAGAGGAGCTCCCCCACCCGCCAGGACCCCCCGGGGTGGGGACTAATTTGCACATTTGTGACAGATGCTGAGCATTTATGTGTCAGGCACTGGGTCTGGAGTGTTCCGGGCAGTATCTCACTCAACCTCAGGAGGTGGTCCCTAGAGTTCACCCCATTTAACAGATAAAGGCACTAGTCTTAGTGAGAGGAGGTAACTTGTCAAGAGTGCCATAGCTGGCAAGAGGCAGAGGTCCTCTCTCACCAGACCCCCCTGTTCAGTCTTCTAGGGCTGCTGTAACAGAGGACCACAGTGGGGTAACCTAAGGACCACATTGAGGTAACCTAAACAACAGAAATGGATTGTCTCAGAGTTCTGGAGGCTGGGAGTCCGAGATCACGTCAGTAGGCTGGGCTCCTTCTTGGGGTGGTGAGGGAGACTGTTCCGTCCTTCTCTCCTGGCTTCTGGTGGTTGCCAGCAATCTTTGGTGTTGTCTGGCTTCCAGAAGCATCACCCTGATCTCTGCTTCTTCTTCACATGACGTTCTCCCTGTGTGTCTGTCTCTGTGTCCCAATTCCTCTTTTTTATGAGGATGTAAGTCATATTGGAGTAGAGCCTCCTCTAATGATTTCATCTTAACTTAATCATCTGCCAAGACCCTGTTTGCAAACACAGTCACATTCACAGGTACTGAGGGTTAGGACTTCAACATCTTTTGGGGGGACACAGTTAACCCCTAACACTTCCTTCAAGACTATATGGCATCCCTCAGCTGGCTGTTCTCTTTCCACTTCCTTTCGGAGACCTCAGTTAGCATGGAGTTTGATCTCCTCCTTGACACTCTAATCAGCTGATTCCCACCTGTATTTGTCATAGGGCCTCTCCGTGTAGAGGAAGGTCCCCCTGGTGCCAGCCACTCTCCCCACTGAAATGGATCAGCTGGTGGGGGTGGGGGGGAGGGGAGGTAAAAAAGGCAGGTCACCTTCTACAGATCAAAGTATAACTGCAACTAGAATGATAGAACATTGACTGCTTATTGATCAATTATTGTACTCTAGGAACTGCGTTGAGAATTTTACCCAAATAATCTATTCTGCACAGCAACCCAAAAAGATAGGCGTTACCATAACATTTCCTAGACGGAAAAACCTAAGGTTCATAGAGATTAAGTTCTTGTCCAAAGCCACTGACCCCAAGGCTTAATCAACACAGAATCAGGCATAACAATAATGAAATTTTAGCAAATATTATTTTAACTATTTTTCCTCCTTCCCATGGAGCTTTTGGGTTAAAATAATAGCCCCTTTCCCTTCCCTCTATTCTGGTTGATTGGGAACCCTGCCTAGACCCTATTAGTTCATACCCTGGGGCTGTGGATGAAGCCCGCATGTTACAAGGACCGTAGCTGCAGGCAATTTGACCTTGGAACAAAGCTGGGCAAGGCCACAGAAGAGGAAGTCTGTCCCAAGGGTCCACCCTGTGCAGCTCCCCCTGCTCCCCAAGCTGTAGGACCTTCCCGTACTCCACTCTCCCGCGTGGCCTGTGAAGGGGGCCCAAGGTTCAATCTGTAGATACACCGTTCTGTAGGAAGCACCATTGTTTTCATTGTTTTAGAAAGTGAGCGAGGGCAGCCTTTCCCAGGGGCTGAGTCCTTGGATGGTGAGAGCAGAGGCCAGGAGCAGGAAGAAGCAGGGCCAATGCTAAAAGGACCCAAGCCAGGGCGTCTGCCTGTCTCTTGGTCTCTCTGAATGTTTTTCTTTCTCTAAAAGTAATCGGCGATTGTTTTCAAAAAATGAAAGTGTGTAGAATAGAAAAGCAACAGTCCTCACAGTCCCAGCCATTGGTGAACAGGCTACCTTAATTCTGCTCCTCACAAATAAACATATACATAGACAGTCAATAAAAAGGATCATATCACTTTCTATCTGCTTTTGCTACTTAGTTAAGGTTAGGGTTAGGGTAGGAGAATCGTGTTCTGTCTCTACAGACTGATCCCTGCTATTGGCAAATGGTTTCACTGCATGGATGAAACACTATTTAACTAGACCATGGAGATAGACTTTTATGTTGTTTCCCATTTGTGATTCTTCCAAACGATATTGAAATAAAAATTCTTGTACATAAGTCTTTGTCTTTTTGTCCAATTATTTCTCTGGGATTAATTCTTCAAAGTGGGATTGCAAGGTCAAAGGGTAAACACATTTATTTAATTTTTCTTTAAAGATTTTGTTTATTGGGGCGCCTGGGTGGCTCAGAGGCTTAAAGCCTCTGCCTTCGGCTCAGGTCATGATCTCAGGGTCTTGGGATCGAGCTCCACATTGGGCTCTCTGTTCAGCAGGGAGCCTGCTTCCCCCTCTCTCTCTCTGCCTACTTGTGATCTCTCTCTCTGTCAAATAAATAAATAAAATCTTAAAAAAAATATTTTGTTTATTTATTTGACAGAGAGAGAGAGAACACAGGCAGGGGGAGCTGCAGAGGGAGAGGGAGAAGAAGTCTTCCCGCTGAGCAGGGAGCCCGATGTGGGTCTCAATCCCAAGAACCCGGGATCATGACCTGAGCTGAAGGCAGACATTTCACCGACTGAGCTGCCCAGGTACCTGGATAAACACATTTAAAGATTAAAAATTTTGAGGTGTTATTTCTGGGTTGATCTCTGTAGGCATTAGATATAGTAACAGTCCCACCAACAGTATTTGAGACTACCTGTTTCCCTTTCTCTGCCCACTAAGCATTAGATATTTAACAGGAAAAAAACCAAAGCCATGCCTTGTTTTAAATGACATTTTTAAAAATCATGAGGGAAGTCGACCACAGTTTCATATTTTCTGGCTACCTGTGTTTCCTTTTCTGTAAATGCTGCGGCTGCTGCTTCTCTACTGGGGGTGAACTCATGTGATCCTGAGGAAATTAGGTCTTCAGCTTGTCACTTTACCAAGACGAACATCGCATTGTTGATTTTAATTGTCTGGAGAAAAGAGACCCGTGGCCAGTGAAGCTCGGGTTGGTCATCATCGTTCTTTCATAAATTCAGGGCCGTTCTTTCATCTACTCTTTCATTCGCTTGGAAATTATTCCTGGAGTAATCCGTTGCTCTGGTTTACTCATTAATCATTTTTTCACATAGTTATTGAGCACCTGCTGCCTTGGAAATGCCAGGTCCCCAGGGGCAGGGGTGGGGACTCAGAGACACTCGGTAGGGATGACTCTCCTTGCCTGGTGGGGGTACCAGTCCTGTACATGATGCCTCAGGAACTCCTAGCCAGAGGGGTGAGGGAAATGGCGGGGGAGGCTGTGATCTAGGGAGTCTTCCCAGAGGTGATGTCAGAGGTTGGGTATGGAGCAAGGGTCCTACAAGGGAAGCAGAGTGAGGGAAGGGAGAGTGTATTATAGGAGAAGAAAATGGTATACACAGAGGCAAAGGCAGAGCCTCAGGCTCGCATGAGGGGGGGTGGAACAAAGGATTTTTCTTAAAGGCGATTAGCAGGGGATAATATGGGGCTGGGGTAGGGGTGTGTGTCTGCTGGTCTAGTGCCGGAGGACCTCCCTCTGTGACCGCCCAGAGTAGGGTGAGGAGAGCTGCTGTGCCTTGGGAAGATCATTCTGCCAGCAACATGGAGGACGGATGGAGGGGAAGAGACAGAGGCAGAATCTTCAGTTAAGGCTGTTGCAATAAAGAAAGAGCTTGAGGAGAGTCTGAGTTCTCAGGGAGTGCGGGGCTAGAAGCTGAGGGGCCTGGGGTCCCCTCCCCACTCTGCCACTGGCTTATCCAGAAAGGTCAGAAGGCCTTCTTCTCTCAGAAAGCGTGGCCCCAGCTCTGTGTCATCCACAAATCACCAGCTCTTTCTGGAACATCCCCTGGTTTCCAGAGGCTCCGCTAGGTGTGGGGGCAAAGGGAGTGAGCAGGCATGATCTTGGCGCGACAGGCAGGAGGCCGGGAAGGGCGGATGGCACAGGAAACTGCTGGAGAAGAAATGAGCTGCTGAGATAATCTCTTTGTTTCTGCTTCACTCTTTTGACAGCTGCCAAGCAACTCCATCTTCTGGGTGCTCCATAATTTTCCTGAGGAACGAGAATTTGCAAATTTTTGTCACAGCCTGTGTTACTACGGACTTTTGTGCATGACCCTTGAGCATAGGTGAGTGTGTTCCTGTAGGGCAGTTTCTTGGTGGCGGGAGTATATGTGCTGTAGATTCTGGTAGCTTTTGCTAAATTGTCCTCCCCAAGGGGCCTCCCGATTTTTTGGATGATTGAGGCCCAAGGAAGTTAGGTTGCTCGCCCAGGGCCATAGCAATGACATGATTTTGTCAGGCTTTGAGTCACAGTGGTTCTGTCTTCAAATCCCTATTCTTTCCATTGTTCTATGCTATAAATTCCTGGAACTCTTTCCCCATAACTCTCTGATGTTTCTGTCTTGATCCTTCAGACCACAGCAATTAATAAGAGAAAGCTTGCAATTATAGGGCCTGACGTCTTTGTTTGGGAGACAGCAAAGAAATGGGGGCAGGGGGCTTGAGTTTCACTTCAGGGCTGGCTCTGGGTGGGGGACAGGGCACCCCTGCCCCAAGATCCAGCCAGGGCTGACAGCTCAAATGTGGTATGAGGAAGGCAGGTGAGGCTAACAAGGAGCCCTGGGGGCTCCCTGGGAGGACTGGGAATTTCCCAGACAGCCTGCACCTCAATCAGAAAAATCTTTGATATGGGGTTGTCAGCTCCAAATTCATCCCGCCAGCTGAATGACCGTGGGTCCTTGTGACATCTCTGCCCAAGGGGTGGTGGTGAAGAAATTGGTGTCAAAAGCATTTTTCCCGGGTCTCATGGGATTGAGTTGTAATTCTCAGCTTCTCCCCCTTTTTGCTTCGGCTCATCCTCCCAGCTTCCACATGTCATTCTTACAAAGACGTGAAGTGACAATTCACAAAGTTGGGCGCTCCCACAGTGAGGTCCCGCCTCCCTTGGTGCCTGATGCCATGGTGAGCTGGAGTCAGACAGCCAGAGCTCCTATCCTGGCTCTCGGTCTTCAGATCCCCCGGCAAGTGATTCAGCTTCTTGTCATCTGTGAAATGACAAGACCAACAGACCTAGTCATAGGGTTGCCATGAAGATTAAGTGAAATTGGCATCCTTTTCCCTTTTCCAGACTCCCCAGGTTGCTCAGGTGGTGGCTTCTGACTTTTGGCCCAGAGGTGAGTAAGGATAAAAGCATGCACAGCCTTGAAGGAATGCCGACCACATGCTAGGCGGTGTTCTAAGTCTTTACGAGCATTGCCTTAATTTTCCATTGCTTTGGAACAACAAATTGGCCCAAAACTTAAGCAACATATCAAACACTATTTTATAGCTCTTGTAGTTTTTGTGGATAAGATGTCCGAGAGCAGCTTAGCTGGGTGGTTCCAGCTCAAGGTCCCCCGTGAGGTTGCAGTTAAGATGGTGGCCAGGACTGCATCATCCAAAGGCTTGTCTGGGGCTGGAGGGTCCATCATTCTTCTTCTCCTTCTCCTTCTCCTTCTCCTTCTCCTTCTCCTTCTTCCTCCTCCTCCTCTTCCTCTTCCTCTTCTTCCTCTTCTTCCTTTCCTTCCTCTCCTTCCTCTCCTTCTCCTTCTTCTCCTTCCTCCTCTTCCTCCTCCTCTTCCTCCACATCTTTCTCCTCCTCCTCCTACTTCTCCTTTTTCCTCCCCTTCTCCTCCTTCTCCTTTTCCTCCTTCTCCTCCTCTTCCTTCTTTTTTTCTTTTTAAAGATTTTATTTATTTATTTGAGATTGAGAAAGCATGAATGTGGGGGAGGAGCAGAAGAAAAGGAAGAAGCAGACTTCCCACTGAGCCGGAAGCCAGATGCAGGGTTGGATCCCAGGATTCTGAGATCATGACCTGAGCCGAAGGCAGATGCTTGACAGACTGAGCTGCCCAGTTGTCCACCCTCCACCAGGAGGATCCATTTCTAAGATGACTTCCTCACAGGCACAGCTCATTTGGGCTGGATGTCAGCAGTAGGCTCTCGCTCCTTGCATAGCGACCTCCTCGCCAATTCAGAGTGCTGCTTGAGTGTCCTTGTGACCTAGCGACAGGCTTCTCCTAGAGTGAGTGCTCCAAGAGAACAGACTGGAAGTTGTAATGTCTTCTAGGACCTAGTTTCAGAAGTCTCATCGTCATTTTTTGCAAAATCCTATTGGTCACACCAATCAGCCCCTAGCAAGTGTGGGAGGGGACCACACAAAGACACAAACACAGGGAGGTGAGGATCACTGGAGCCATCTTGGAGGTTCATTCAGCCCCTGCCATGTGCCCAGGGAGGCTTAGTTAGAAAAGACTACGTGTAGAAGGAGTTGCCTCCATGTAGGAGACTCAGATCTCAGATGTCATGGAGACAGGGCTCCACACCAGCATGTGCAATGTGAGGGTGGTGACGCCTTGGCCAACAGTGGCCATGACTCTGGTGGAGAAGCCCAGTCAGGGGTAATTCATGAATTGTTCCTGGCTGTGCTCCTTCTGGGCTGGAATCTTTGGCCCTGCTAGAGATTCTGAGAGCTACCAAATAAAATATGCTTGATGGCTTAAACTAGCTAGGAAGGGTTCCATTATCGCCACAAAAATCACAATGACTTCTACAAATGTTCAGAGAACCAGGGGAATATTATTCTCTCGGGCTGAATACAGTGAGTAAGAGAGAGCCATCCGCATAAAGTGATGGCCGGGGTGCCTCATCGTCTTAGGTTTTATTAACAAAAACATAGCAACTACGATAAAGGAGGTGAGAATGTGTTTCTATTTGGCACTGGTAGGAGACAACGGGAATATTGTGTCTGGAGGCTATTTTTTGAAGGGAGACAGTGACAAATTAGAGCATGCTTGGAGGAGAGAGGCCAAGATGGTGGAGGAACACAAAACCGTCACCCGTGAGACCTCGGGAATGTTTTCCCTAGAGAAGAGAAGGTACGAAGGAGCACATGGAAGTCATTTTCACAGACAAGAAATTCTCCTGTGTCATGGTGCAGAGGGTTGGACAGACTCCAGTTCAACTCCTGGTCACTTCCTCTGTGTGGTACGGACAAGGCCCCTAGTTTCTCTGAGTCCTTTATGGTCACACCTGGCACATAGGAAATGCTTATAAGCCCCCTTCCTCTTTACCCTCAGCACCAATGAGAATATAAGAGCAGCTTTGCACTCGGTCTGAATATAGAATACAGGGTGTGAGCGGCTTGTCTTTGGAGAAGACTAGGGACAGGCTGAATGACCCACTGGGCTGTCTACCCTCACTGAGACCTTCTGGAAGGCTGTGTTCCAAGCTAAGCATGTGATAGGCATTTTCTTGCTTATTCTCATTATCAGTCTTAGGAAGCAGGGGCTACCATGTCCATTCTACAGAGGGAAAGGGAGGCTCGTAGAGGTTAAATAGCTTGCCATTCTGAGTGGCCATGTCAGAATTTGAACCCAGCTTTGTCTGAATCCAGAGCCTGTGCTTGGAATCCCTATGGTCTGCTGAGAGTGGAGGAAAACGGGGGGGGGGGGGGGGGGGGGGGGAAGGGGGGGGGGGGGGGTGAGGGTTAGAGCAGGGGAGGACAAGCATTAGGAGGCACCAGCAGAGATATGAAGACGCATTCAGAGCTTCAGGATCCTTTGGTTTCCTCAGGGCTGTGAGAGAAAGTTCCTGGCTCAGGCTGTGCCTCCAGCCCAGACTCCCAGCCCCCTGCAGGATGTCTGGCTCGACTTGCACTTCCCGCTCCTGCACGCGGGGAAGGAACAGACAGTGGAGAGGCCGGAATGCCCCCCAAAGGCTCAGGCAGGCCCGCGCAGTGGGGCCCCGGGCGGCCGGCGTTGCACAAGCAGGAGAAGCAGGAGAAGCAGGCCCTGGAATCCTTTCTATTCCGGAGAATTTATGAGGAGGACAAAAGGAGCCATTATCCCCAGGGCTGTGGCGGCTGCTGCCCAGGCCTGTGGCCCAGGTGTCACACGCTGTCCCCACTCTCAGCCTGCTTTCTCCCTTTGTCTTCGGGCACACAGAGGCTTGGCCCCTGCTCCCTTCTCTGACGCTGCCCTACCCCCTTCGGGCCTTGGTCCCTGGCCACTGCTTTTCCAGATTGAACTTGAATCTCTGCAGACTTGGAGAGGCCAGTGTCCGCTGTGAGGGCGGCGGCTGGCGGGCCAGCTTTGGTGCCGCCCTCTAGCCCTGGCCATGCCCAAATCTCCCGCCAGCCTGTTGTGGGGGAGGGTTGGGGTACGCTGGCACTCTGCACAGTTTTCACTGGGCTCCTCTGGGCATTTCCCTTCCCTGCCAGGCCTTCCTGTCCCAGGCCTTGCCTTCCTCGCCAGCACCCCTCCCCCTGCTCCATGCTCCTCCACGACAGCAAAACGGAACCAGCTTTGGGGTGCTTCCTGAGAGCCAGCCCATGGTCCCCACCTTTGCCTTTTCTCCCCCGCCCTCCTCTTCATGCAGGGCTCCCTTCCAACTTGTCCTCACTGGCTGAGTCGTCCTCAGCCTTCAGAACCAAGCTCAGGTGTCCCCTCTGAGAAGGCCTGGGTCCCCCTCCGCTCTGCTCCTTTAGCGCCTGGAGTCGGCTCCCTCCAGCAGTTACACGCCACAGGTGAGGTGGTGGACTCTAGCACAAGGGGTCTCTTGGGTCATACTGTCTGGACTCAAGTCCCAGCCCTGCCTGGACTGAAGTCCCAGCCCTGCCATTTACCAGCCGTGTGATGTTGGGCAAGTCATTTAACCTCTTTGGTTGGATTAACCAAAGAGCCTCTTTGGGCCTCAGTGTACTTGCCTATAAAATGTGCATGACAGGGCTGCTGGCAGGATGATGTGAGACCAGACCTGTGGCCAGTAAAGCCCCTGGCATGCATGAGCACCCAGTAGATGGGGCTATGATGGGGCTGTTACCATCGCTCAGCAAGACGTTTATTGAATACATCCTCTGTGTGTTGGTGTCTAGGCTTGGCTGGGGACACACAAAGAACGAGACGGATACCGTCTTGCTGCTTACGGAACTGTGTACCCATGGGCCTGGACACCTCACAACCCCTGGAATACAGGTTGTAGGCGAGATGGGAGAGGTACCACAGAACCACATGTGGAGAGGGGAGTGGTCCGAGATGAGTCCTGTGTCCACTCTGTTGGGAGAGATCCCTGTCTTCCGTGGAAGGTTGGGTTGAGGTGTGGATCTCCTGTGGGTTCTTTGCCTCTGCTCCTGTCTCTTGAATGCTCAGGAGTGGACAGGGGATGGGACCCAAAGCCAGAACATTGACTCTTCCTTGCTTCATCACATT
Organism: Enhydra lutris kenyoni; assembly: GCF_002288905.1. Classification (NCBI taxonomy): domain Eukaryota; kingdom Metazoa; phylum Chordata; class Mammalia; order Carnivora; family Mustelidae; genus Enhydra; species Enhydra lutris. The sequence continues at coordinate 16,072,188 of NW_019154098.1, read as the reverse complement.
TTTCTTCTCTCCAGTCTCATCCTCCCTGGCACAAAAGCATACATCTCATCTTCAGAAGCAAGAACCTGAACTCTCCTTTGAGGCCACACACCTCTCTACCCCATTTCTTGGTTTCCTTTTCTAGATTACTTCCTCCACAGACTGGCCTGTCCCTTCCCATGCTCTCCTCAGCCCTGTCCCACCACTCTTTGTCCCCTCCTAACTAGACTGATTGAGGTCTCCAGGATTTCCTTGCTGCCTGAACCCTGGGAAATTTTCATTCTCATTTTCCTAAAGCTTGGACTGTGACTTGACCGGCTGATCACTTCCTCGTTTCATTAGTTTTCTGTGGCAACCGCAGCAAATCACCATGGATTGCCTGGCGTTGGATAACACAAATTTATTATTTTACAGATCTGTAAAATCTGTAGGTTAAAATCTGTAGGTTAGGGGTCGGAGAGGGGTCTCATTAGGCTAAACTACAGGCTGGGCTATGTCTCTGTCTGGAAGCTCTGGGGGGAGCTTTCCATTTCCTTGCCCTTTTCAGGTTCTAGAAGGTTCTAGAGGCTGCTCACCTGCCTTGGTTTGTGGAACATTGAACTTCTCTGGCCATTCCTCTGTTGTCATATCTCCCTCTGGCCTTAGCCAGGAAAGGGTCTCTGCTTCTAAGGCCCACCTGCAGAATATCATCATCTCCTCACCTCGAGGTCCATAAGCCTGTCACATCTGCATCATCTCTTGCCAGGTTCAGTAACATATCTGCAGGGTCCAGGGATTAGCAACAAAGTATCTCTCAGGGGCCATTAGTCTCCCTACTACACTGATTTAGAAGTTTTTCTTCATTTAGCTTCTAGAACTCCACTCTTTTTTTTTTGCTCTTAGTGAACTTGGTTTCAGCCTTCTTCCTCCGACCCCTCTCTTGCTCTCCAGGAACCTCATTCAGGCCCTTTGCTGGGCACATGGCCTCGGCTTCTTGTCTCCAGAGTCCGCCGCCCTCCTGAGTTCTAGATTCAAAGACTATGAAAATGCCTGGTTGGCGTTTCCTCTTTCCTGGCTGATACGTGCCTCAGACCTTCAGAACCAAACTGTAGATTTTATCCAAACAGCTTCTCCCTCCTTATCTTCCTCATCTTAGGAGAAGGCACCCCCATCCAGCTCGGGCCAAGCACCTGGGAGTTGTCCTTGGGACAGGACACTTACTTACCCTCCACTTCCTGACTGGCAGCCAGGCTTATTGACTCGTTCTTCAAAAGACACCTTGGGTCCGCACGTTTGTCGTCACGGACATCATCGGCACGTGGGGCCAGACCACTTCATCTCGCCTGGGTCACTGCAACAGCCTTCTAACTAAGAGCCTGCGTCCACCCGTGTCTCCCGCTGCCCCCCGCCCACCATCACCCCTAATTCTCCACGCAGCATCTGGAGCAAAACTTGTAAAATGGAATCAGAGCCTTTGCTCGAATCCTCTGGGAGTGGCAGCTTCTTTTTTTTTTTTTTTTTTTTTCCAAGATTTATTTATTTATTTGTCAGAGGGAGAGAGAGAGAGAGAGAGCACAAGCAGGCAGAGGGGCAGGCAGAGGCAGAGAGAGACGCAGGCTCCCCGCTGAGCAAGGAGCCCGATGTGGGACTCGATCCCAGAACCCTGGGATCATGACCTGAGCTGAAGGCAGCGGCTTAACCCACTGAGCCACCCAGGCGTCCCAGAGTGGCAGCTTCTTGTCCCTTTGAATCAAACGCAGTGTCATTGGCTTGTCCTCCTAGGCCATATGCTTCTGACCACTGATATCAGTCCAGTCTCTTCTTACACCTGTTGCCCCTCACTTCTTGTTCCCCAACCCTACTGGCCCCTTGCTGCTCCTCACATACCACCGACTGTGTTCTTGATGCTAGGTCTTCACACGGCTGTTCCTGGGCTTGGAAGCTTCGTCCAGACACCTAAGGGGTGACCCCCTCATTACAGTGTCAGCTTCTGCTCAAATGTCACCTCCTCTGAGAAGCCACTTCTCATGATTTCCTTTGTATCATATAGACATATATATAAATTAATTTATTAATTTATTATCTCTCTTCCGCACTAGACTATAATCTCCATGAGGGCAGGGATTCTATTCTTTTGTTCAATTCCGCATCTATGGAACCTAAAATAGTACCTGGCCTGCCTTGTAGCTAAAATTGTAGGCACCTGATCAATATGTATTTGTTATCTGAATGAATGAATGAATGGAAAGGGAGACTTCCCCTGGGGAGGAGGAAGTAGCATGGGAACAGGGCTGGTGGGTAGGCTCTGGGTCAGGAAGGACACCCAGGAGGAAGAGACCCGACGCCAGGCCTCTGAGGGAGACCGTGTCCATGGCAACTGAGGCGAGAGACCAGTGGCTGCTCTTGGGGGGAGGCCAGAGGACGCAGGCAGCTGATGGAGCCTGTGGCGACCCCAGGGGAAGCAGAAAGTCGGTGCCCAGGCTGGCATCTAGCTCAGACACCAAGACTCCTTCCCTGTTTCCACCTCATCGCTCTGGCCGTGGCGGCCCCGGCAGATGGGCTGGTGGCAGGAAGCCGGCTCTCGGCAGGCCCAGGCTCCCCTCCGGCAGGGCAGCCCCCCAGCCTTCAGCGCTCAGTGGACGGCGGTGCCCAGCCCACGGACTCCTGGATCAGAGAGCTTGCAGGAGCCCCAGCAAGCGGAGAGCAGTCATCGTGTCGCCTAGAGGGGCGATGAGAATAATAACAGCCGAGTGGCCAGGCTGCCTCTCGCTGTGGGCCGGGAGCGTTAGCTTAGCCCGTCTAGTCCTCACGGCGCTCTGTGGGAAGGGGGCTGTTTGTCCTCGTTTACAAAGGAGGCCAGCCTCTCTGGTGAAGGGCCTTGTCCAAAGTCACACGGCTCCGAGGCGCTGGCACCGGAGCTCAGTCGCCCCCTCTCCTTCTGTTCTTCCTTTGTGTCCTGCCCTTGAGTCCCTACGCAGGGACTGGGCATGGGCCCCACCTGCACCTTCTCCTCAGGCTGCCCACCAGAGTCTCCTCTGTTCCCCACGCAGCATGTGCCGCCGCACACCTTGTCCCTCTGTGAGTTCTTAATTCTGGACCGTTTTGGAGTCCTCTTTTATCCTGCTATTTTGCCAAGGAATACACATCATGAGTTCTTTTGACAAGCGTCCATGGAGGCCCTGCTCGGTGCCAGGGGGCAGCGACGAAGAGTCATAACTCCAGTTCTGACTGAGGAGGGCCTCCTCTACGCCAGGCACTGCTCTCAGAGCTGTGCGTGTCTAGACCCTTCCGGTTCCCGCAGCTACCCTCTGGGGTAGGAGATGTCCTTCCCGTTTCTGAGATGAGGACACTGAGATGCGCCAGCTTGGTGAGTGGCAGAGCTGGAACAGAGACCAACCCATCGGACTCCAAAAGTCTTAGTCACCGGTATACACCAGAAATGAGGTTTGAGAGAGAGGAAGGGGCACGGTGCTGTGGGGGTGCAGGCAAGGGCGTGACACATTTGGTTGGGTTCCTGTGCAAGTGGACAATGAAGAAGGTAAGTGACTTCACCAGGTAGAAGAGAAAGGACATTCCAGATAGGAACAAAGGTCCAGACAAAAGCAGAGACCTTCAAGTACTGAGTGGGTTCGAACACACATCGGTTTCTAAGCTCCTTGAGTCTTATTTACCTTCATATTTATCTACTCCTCAATAAATAGTTGTGAATTTTTAAAAAACAGATTTTGTCTGGCTTGGCTCCCAGCTTTGGGGCAAGAAAGGAAGAAATGTACATTTGTTGAGGACTGACAAAGCACCACGCCCTTTCACATGTGTGGGTCAGCGGCTCTCAGCACAAGTCTGCTTGGTGAGCTTCGTCTCCACTTTCCAGATGAGGAGACTGAGGTGCAAACAGGAAGTGTGGCCTTTTGCCTTAACTCACTTCCTGGGCCCATATTCTCCCTGCTTTACCACGATAAGGCCTCTGGAGCTGTTTACACTTCTTGAGGTGACACCTGGGAAGCCAGGGAAGGGGTGTCCCGTGACATCACTTTCTGTTTCGCCTTTGCACTTCCTCTGTCCTCCTCCCCTTGTCCCTCATGACTGACTGAGGCCCTGTGTGCCCAGGACCCAAGAGTCTCCACCCTTTCAGAGTCACGTGGCTGGGAGGACTTTTCAAGGGGATAAGCAATTTTTTTTTCAGTTTCAAAACCAAAAGCTTCCTTTCTTCCTCCTTTTTCTATCAATATTGAAAAGTTGGAGGATTTAGAAAAACCACGTGACCACTGTGTGACTGGGGGCAAGCCTCACAGGCAAGGAGCCTCAGTTTCTAAGAAATGTCAAAGGGGAATCAGAATCATGTTTCCTAAGTGCACAGAGTTTGGATGTACAGATCTGCCCATCGCAGCATTGTCTATGCTCTTGAGAAATTAGAAACGAACTGTGTATCCATCAATAGGGACTCAGTTAAATACATTTGCTACATCCATACGAGGTTCATTAAAAAGTATGATGCCGAGGGGCGCCTGGGTGGCTCAGTGGGTTAAGCCTCTGCCTTCAGCTCAGGTCATGGTCTCAGAGTCCTGGGATCGAGTCCCGCGTCAGGCTCTCTGTTCAGCAGGGAGCCTGCTTCACCCTCTCTCTGCCTGCTTCTCTACCTACTTGTGATCTCTCTCTGTCAAATAAATAAATAAAACATTTTAAAAAAAGTATGATGCCGATCTATATTCATTGAATTAGAAACTTCTTGGCTTACCACAGAATGGTAAAAGTAGTATTTTTTTTTTAATGTCAGATGGGTAACGTGCCGAGGCTGTAACAAGCTTTGAGGGAAGCACATGTCACACCGCAGTGCAGACACCCAGTCATCACGCTTATGAACTACAAAAGGATCAGGATTACACTGGATGTAAAAGATATTTTCTGCTTGTCTCTCCTGTTGACTCTCCACCCTCTGCATCTTGTTCTGTGCCCCAGGGGCTTAGGCCTCCAGGAACTACCGTCGATGGGCTTCTATGCCTTCTAACTGCGGCTGAGTTGGCCAATGGGAGGCACCCGCAGTCGGAGGGTAGGGGAGAGTGAGATCGGGGGTCCAACTCTGCTGTTGACTGGGGCTGGCTGTGTCTCCACTGAAGGCTACAGGTCCTGTCAAGTGACCCTCTTTACACAGCTGTGATTTGTAGTAACCACTCCCTCTACCCTTGGCCTTCAGACATATGAGTCACGATGGCTCTCCCTTGTTGCTAGCCCTGGTGTACAGCACCATTCCTCGCCGATTTTCCTAACCTCTACCCAGGCCAATGAAAACAGCCCCTATTAAACTCTGTGCAATTTCTCATTTGAATGTGCCATCTATTTCTACCAAGAGCCCAACGAATACCATAATACAGTCCCAGGCAGGTAAAATGATTTCCATCCCAGAATCCAATAAGGGAGGTCTGAAAGGATGACCATGAAAACATTATTGTCTCAGTGTGATGGGATTTGGGTGGGATTTTTTTCCCCTACTTTATGCCTCTGTGAAATTTTTAAACTTTTCTACAACAAGCAGGGATTGTCTTTGATTCCAGAAAAACAAACAAATAAAACAGTTGTTGTAAGGGTCAGATGAGAGCAGGACATGAAAAGTGCTTTGTACATTGGGAGCTACTGTTAAAACTAAAGGTCCTAAGGAGTGAGCCAGCTGGTGCAAGGATTTCTAGGGTATTTGCATTAAGGCCTGATTTCCTCACAGAGAGGCTGATTTCCTTTTAAAAAGCATCCTTGGCTTTTTCTTTCTGGAGCATCTCAGCAAATAGTCAAGTTCCCAGCATGTCTTCTGGGCTCCCTCCTGCCCCCTGCCTCAGTGACCTGCTGCCTTCCCCAGCCCCCACCTCGTTCAAGGGCAGAGACAGCCCGATGAAAGCCAGGGTAATGAACTCACAGTACAACTGCCCCTCTGGTCTCCCGGGTCAGCATGTCTCTGCCAAAATGAAAGAGAGGACTTCCAAAGGAATGCCTTCTTTTTTCACAAAAGTTGGCCATGAATTAATCATTGTGTGTGATACTTGGTCCCAGTAATGGTGCTGAGACATAAATCATAGCTCTTTGGGGGTGGGGTTGAGGAAAGGGCCCAGGAAAGCTGTGAAGAGCTCTTCTTCTAACCCAGGGCAAAAATATCCTTGTTTTCAAGCGGCTGGGAGTGCATTCTGGGCTATTTATAATCGGCTGCCGAGCTAAGGCGTTTCTGCAGCTGGGCCTGGGAGATAATTAGCACAGTTTTCTTCTCAAGCCAGGTCTGCAAAAAAGACCCCTCTCCTCTGGTAGCCCACCCCAGCCCATCTGCGCCGGGCCTCCCGAGGCTGACTTCCCTCGCTTGGTTTCAGCTTTCTAGAAAGCAACGGGTGCATTTAAAGACAGAAAGGCCAAACCACCGCGGCTCAGAGATGAAGGCACGGCTTGTGACCCGCTGGCAGATAGATTTGCCCAGAGCAGGACTGTGGAATGTCCGTAGAACTTGGCACAAAGGGCCTTTGAGAGCTGTGGGGAAGGGGCACATGCCACAGGCTCCATTTCCTTCTCCCAGAAGTTGCTCCAGATAGAAAAACAGGGTCCCAGGGAGGGCAAATTCCAAAATTCTCCCATTGTATGTCTTGGCAGGAAGGTGAGCATTGAGGCGAAAGTTCTGGAATAGGGCTCAAAAACCCTGGCTGCCTCTCCCACTACTGCCTGGTGACCTGGAGCAACCCCCTTTATGTCTCTGGACCTTAGTTTCCTTATCTACAAAGGAGGGGAGGGGGAGCTTGGTATTTTTCACACATTTAAAACTCATTAAAGCTCCTTTATAAAAGCAATATTGCATATTCTATTACATAGAATGGAGTATATAAAACAGGTACGAACATGATAACTGGTTGATGTAGATCTGGGAGGGAGTTGAGACTGGAAGCCCACTCACCTGGCCTCTTTCTCAGCCTGACCGGATTCACGAAGCCTTGGGCTCCTAGAGAGTTTGGTCACTGCTGGCTCAATGGTATCTAACATTCTGAGCTTTGAAATCCATTCATTCATTCCCCCATTCATCCCCCACAAGTATTTACTGACTTGTGTCAGGCTGGACTTGGTGTTGCAGATGAAAAGAAGAATAAGAAAGCCATTGTCCTTGCCTCACGGAGTTTGCAGGGTAGTGGGATAGATAGATACTGATTAAATATATAGGTTATAGAAGCATGAATAATATATAACATATAATACATGTGTTTTGTGTATTACATATGATACATATATTTCTAAGACGAGGTTATATTGAAGCAGGTTGGGCCCTAAATCCGATATGACTGGTGTCCTTACAAGAAGAGAAGTGATAGAGAGACAGAGCCACCCGAGAGAAAGCCATGTGATGACCGGAGCATAAATACCACCACAAGCCATGAAACACCAAGTATTGTCGGCAAACCACCAGAGACTGGGAAGCAGCAAGGAAGGATCCTTGTTGAGAGAGCCTTTAGCAGAAGCGAAGTGCTGCTGACAACTTGATTTTGGACTTCTAGCCTCTAGAAGCATGAGAAATACCATTCTACTGTTTTAAGCCACAGAGTTTGTGGTATGCGTTACAGTGGCCCTAAGAAGCGAATAAAATGGACACAAATGCGGTTCTTATTATTCCCAGTGGTTGTGTTTTATAAAGCCACCACGGGAACATGGAACCATGGCTCCCAGGGAAACGCAGCGTTAGGTTCCCGGGAGCCTCTGGTCACAACATTTCATCCAACAATTATTACATAATCTGGGTTTATGCATGCTTCTGTTGAAAGACATCTTATTTACCATCTATTGTCGATTCATTCATGTTGAATTTATGGCCAACAGCAATATAACTCATGCCTGGATGAATCTTATCCAACGCCTACCTTTCCTCCACCAGGCACATGGCAGCCTTCTTGGGCTCAGGAGTGCTAGACAACCCTCCAGCCCCATGCTCAGCGGCCTTTTTATTTTTTAATTTTTTTAAAAGATTTTATGTATTTATTTGACAGAGAGATAGAGAGAGAGCACAGGTAAGCAGAGCAGCGGGCAAAGGGAGAGAGAGAGAGAAGCAGGCTCTCTGCTGAGCAGGAAGCCCGATCCGGGGCCATTTAAACAGCAAAACCACCAACTGCGAGCCCCAAAACACAAAAAGTGTGACACAGAATTGCAAAAAGGACACTTGTTTAGAGTCTGAGGGCTGAGATAAGAAGCAGAGTGTCAATTTTGTTGGATCTCAGGTGGGAACATGTGTGTTGGGTGACGCTCTGCGCATGTCCGTAGATGAACCTCCAAAGCCCAGCACGTATTGATTTGGGCGCCACGAATCCGTTTGGAGGAGTAGAGAACTCCCAAATACAGACTACAAATGACACGGATCCACCTTAGACACACATGCCAAATGGTAAGAAAGGTTGTGAACCAAAGAACAGTGTTTTGAAAGACAGGAGCCAACACTTACCTTAACTGGCAAAAGTCAAGGGACCACCTGAGTGGTGGCATTTCAGCCCGAGGCCTGAAGAAGAGAGGAGCCAGGAGTGGGGGGAACGATCTGTCGGCAGAAGGGACAGCTCGTGAGGAGTCTGGGGGCAGGTAAAAGCCGGTTGCGTTTGCGTGAGGTGGGAGTGCCATGAGCAAGATGGCGACTGATTTGGGTGAGGGTTCTGCGTAAGGAACGATGGGAAGATCTTGGAGTGGTTTGAGCAGAAAAATGAGGTGTCCCGGGCAGAACTAAAGTCCTCTCTCAGCTGCTCCACGGATTTGCTGAAACGAGATCTGGTTCCCTCAGCTGGCTAATCTGAGAAATAAATGTGTGATAATTTCAAATCCTTCTTTGGATTGGTGCGGGGATATAAATAAATGCCAAGGGAAGTGTCATGGCGTGATCATATCTCAGTTTGTTCTGCACATGATGGTGTTTAATTTTTAAATCAGGTCTACTAGGAATATAATGCCTCAAACCAAGGGAGTAAGACTTCCATGTGAACATTTCAGCTTCCACGGCAGGAAAGGGGAGGGAGATATTTTTAGAAGGAGACCTCTCAGTGCCCCTAAACCACGAGGGAGGCACTGCCCTGCCCCAGCATTCCGCAGGCCCTGCCTATCAGCTTTCATCGTGGACAAGGCGTGGGTGGGCTGAGATACCCCATGTTGCCAGGAATGCCTGACCAGAAACTGCTCTTGGGTGTGTCCCGGAGCTGCCTCCCCTTCACTTGACCCAGGACAGCTGGCTTCCTGGCCTTGTGAAATCTTCCAGAATCAGGAAAGAACTTGAGTTCTGAGTGAGACTCCTTGTGTCTGACTTCATGTGTTTTGCCGTGTCTTTCCTCTCCATGCCTTACTTCACTATGTTCATCCAACATCAGTTACCATCCTCCTCGGCCACCACCAAACTCTACCAGCAGAAAACACTGTGGCGCTACAGAGACGCTTAGCATGCACTGGCACACTGTGCTCTGTGGAGTGGAAAATACCACGGTGGCCATTTTCTTTCCTTCCTTGAGGAGAAAGTCCCTTGTCAATCATTGAGACAGTCTGAGTAAGCTTGTTCTTAGACATCTGATGACTAAGGAAGCCCCTCATGCTACCTCATCATATTTTCTTCCTCTTCTCCGGGGCTTACCAACACTCCCTTCCGTAGGACATGCTGAGGGATTATGAGTCAAAAGGAAGAATGACGAATAAGTGATTTTTCTGGTCTGGTGTTTGGAGGGCAAATTCAGTTCAAAAGCTAGCTATTCCAACCTTTGTGAAGGTGTAGAGGTCCTTGGGTGAACATACTTGGTATGTGAATATGAAGGTCTTGCAGTAGTGCCTGCCCCAGAAAAACTGCCTTTGTTCCTCAGTTTACCTCAACACAACTTTTCAGTCAGCAGAGGGTTGGAGGATCTGTGCTGTCCCAGAAGTGTGAGCCGTTGTCCCCGTCCTGACACTTTTCCAAGAGACCTCGGGCCAGTCGTTTACCCTCCTGGGGCCACCGTGTCTGCGGAGGGCGTGTACCCACAGCCGAGGTCGCCTACTAAACGGCCGGCCGCGCTTCCACAGAGCAGGTGTTTGATTGCATTCTTTTGTGCTGAAAGACTCCGGAATTAGATTCTCCAGCCATGCCTGAGACGCTCTGGCTCTGCAGGAGCTCCAACCAAGTAATGAAAAACCATGGAAAACAACGAGGAAGACCATGTCCCTGAGTCACCTCTTCCTGGGCGGTCCAGGAGCCTTCCCTCCACTTTCCCCAAATTGGGCTTCACTCCCCTCCCCACACGGCCACGGCCTCTGGGCAACAGCTTTGTTCGAGGACTGACGATCAGACTCATCACGCGTGAGAAACCGCACCCGGGAGAGGGCCTCACCTCAGGAAGCCGCACCGAACCTCCTGGCCCTGACCTCACAGGACGTCTCCCAGCTGAAACCATCAGCCCCGCTGCCTCCCACCCCCTAGACTCGGATGAGGTCAGCAAAACTGACCAAGGGGACACGGGCACCAGGCTGGACGCTGGGATGCGGCATGAAGGAAGACAGGACTCCTGCCAGAAACTTCCAGTCAGACAGGAGGCTTGCCTGAAGATTCCAGTCAGCAGAGGGAGAGAGAGAGTCCTGGAGGAGTCACCCCCGGGGAAGGTGACACGTGTGGTGGTGGGACTAGACCCCAAGGGCTGAGAATGACACACAAAATGGGCCCCTAACACCTTGATCAATCATTTCTCCACTTTTTTTTTTTTAAACAGTTGATGAAGCATTTTCACATAAGAGCTCATTTGTTCCTCATGTGCCGTCAGAGAAGCAGACAAGACAGGGACACTGAAGTCTCCCCCCGGGGTGGCTCCCTCCGTGGACACACAGCGGTGGCTAATGGTACACGTAACACCACCTATTCCGTGCTTCCTCCGAGACAGGCCCAGGCCGGGCCCTTCACAAACGTGATCGAGTCCTCACATCTCTCCAAAACAGGCGTTATTATTATGTTTTTCTTTTTTAAAAAATTGCAGGAAAAACCTAGAGCCCAGCATTTACATTTACTTTTAAGTATACAGCTCAGCGGCGTTGAGGACATTCACTCCGTGGGGCCCATCACCACCGTCCTCCCACAGAACTCCTTCTAGGCCGTAAAACCGAAACTCTCTACCCACTAAGTGACTCTCCATTTCTCCCTCCTTCCCTCTGCCCTCTGGCAACCATCATTCCGCCTTCGTCTCCACATCTCCATGTGTTTGAGTGTTTGAGGCACCGCAGAGGCGTGAAACCAAACAGGATTTGTCTTGGTGTGACCGGCTTATCTTCCTTATTTCACTCAGGATAATGTCCTAGAGCTCTGTGTTGTAGCAGGTGTCAGAATTCCTCCCCCCCTTTTTTTTAAAGGCTGAATAGTGTGTGTGTGTGTGTGTGTGTGTGTGTGTGTGTGTGACAATTTGTGAATGCATTTACCCATGGATGGACATTTGGGCTGCCTCTACATTTTGGCTATTGTGACTAATGCTGATCTGAATATGGCTACGCAAACATCTCTTTGAGTAAACAGACACAGTTGTTTGAGCAACGTTGGGTTGTCAACTTCCGGCGCAGTAAAATATCCACATATAACGCCCCCCACCTACTTAACTACTACTAGCCTACTGTTGACTAGAAGCCTTACTGCTAACGTAAACAGTCGATTACCACATATTTTATGTGTGTCTTATATATTGTATTTTTATAATGAAGTAAGATGGAGAAAAGAAAATGTTATTAAGAAAATCATAAGGAGCACAGCATACATGGACAACGTTGTACTGTAAAAAATCTGCGTGTACGCTGTCCTGTGCAGTTCAAAGCCATGCTGTTCAAGGGGCAACTATATTATGAATCTCCTTTTTCTGGAGAGGGAAACTGAGGCTCAAGATATTGAGCAATTTCTCCCGGCTCAACAAATAGTAAGTGGGAGAACAAATCTGTGTGACGCCAGACACCGGGTTCCTAACCACTGAACCATCCTATCCCTGAAAAACTCAAAAATACCTGAGTTCAAATCCCAGCTCTGCCACAGACCGATGGTGATGTGAGCAAATACAAACCTGTGAGTCGTGGGCTTGTTTTAAGGATGAAGTAAACTGATGTGCTTCTCCTGGTGCCAGGCTCATCGTAGGTGCTGGGTGAATAGTGTCTTTTGTCATCACTGTAACAACTGGTGGCGAGTACGTAGGAGAAGTGACCCAGGGACCCACAGCCTCGGACTCGGTGCTGCAGACTGCCGGGTGGGCTGCAGGCTGGTTCTCGCCGGTTGGGCTGGGGGCTGCGCCGAGGCCAACTTTGTCATCCGTACCATGAGCCAGCCCAGGGCTGAGGGTGTCACGGCACTGGTGTGGCTCCAAGGTATAACAAGAGAGCCCTGCTGGAGCAAGGGAAGGGGCTCCTAACCCAGGGTAGCCACTAACCAGGCCCCATTCCCTCCCCCCTGGGCCTCAGCTTTCGCACCTGCCGATCGAGGCTCTCACAGGGGACAGTGTTCTGGAACTTCTAAGCTGTGACCTCAGTGTAGCGGTGTGAAGGGTTCAGGTGGTGTGCTCAGACTGTCTGGGTCCGACCCCGGGACTGCTGTCCACTTGCTGCGTAACTTTCAACCAGGGGCTTGGGACCTCTTTAGCCTTTGGTTTTCTCATTACTAAAAATGGAGCACACTCCAGAGCTTGGGTCACAGGGCTGAGAGGGTCAAGTGAGGGGTTTAAGTGCTCAGTAAAGGCAGGCTGTTGGAATTCTTCTTACAATTATCAGAATGAATACTTGCTGACTGCCCAGCTTCCAGAAGAGAGACCTAGCGTGGCAACATTACTCACCTGCGAATCTGAGGTTTCTCCTTTGAAGGCAGGAACCCCGTCATCACCAACTCGAAAGGTCATGGTGTGGGTTAACGGAGATAAATGCCGGGCACCGAGGAAGGGCTTAGCCAGTGTGTACCAGCGGTAGAACGATGCCCATTGCAAAGTTTGAGAGATCTGTTTCTTCCCATACAGTGATCGAGAGTATATGTTTGTGCAATTTCTATGAGTGGCAATTTGGCAATGACTCTGAACACCACCAATCCGCCTGCCCCTTGACCCGGAACCTCCACGGCTAATTACAGATAACAGCTGGGAAATGATGTGGGTCCAAGGCTTTCCAGTGCGACACTGGTTGTAAATGTCTGTCTGATTAAAATAAGTTGTGGGTTGGCAAACTATGCAGCTATGAAAAAAAATGATAGAAGAAGCTCTTCCTGTTCTAAGATCTATTAATTGAGAAAATTAAGGAACAGAACACTATGTATCACTATACAATGTTTAGCATTTGCGTAAGAAGGAATGGGGTAGTATATAATCATATGCCCATGTAATGCTTGTATATACACTTAAAAAAAAATCTCTGGAGGGATACACAGCAGGCCCTGAGTTCCTGAGAGATTGTCCTGTATCTTTTTATAACTTTAAGAATGTATTACCTATTCAAAAAATTAAATAGATTAACATTGTATTAAGGAAAGAAGGGAAGGCGGAACAGCAGGAAGGGAGGGAGGGAGGGAGGGAAAGAGAGAGAAGAAGTGGGAGGGATGGGGAGGGAGGGGGAGGAATCTGTTCCTCTCAGTCCTGGGCCATCAGATGGGACTGAGGGAGAGCAGGTCTGTCCTGCTGAGGAGGGGACGGATGTTCCGAGCATCACGGGATCTGGCTGGGCATGAACATCAGTTATGATAAGGAAGGTGGGACGCTGACTTACAGGAGACTACCTGACACTGAAGTCTGGTGGCCCTCCCGGCAAATGTCTTTCCACAGGGGTGTGACAGTGACCTTCAAGCTTCTGCTCTGTCCCTGTTTCCAGCAGCAGCTCCCACACGTGCATGGCCTCCCCCTCAGGCTCCTCTCCACTCCCAGAAAGCTCCCTGTTGGGACTCCTGCCTCCTGAGAAAAGAACAGAGGTATAAAAAGAAGGACCCAGTGCATTTCCCCTGCTTCCAATGTCTGATTTCTTAAATTAATTTACGTGGCAAATGGAAGAGCCAATGACACAAAAGCTTCAAACCAAAAAGTCTTAAACATGTGAAAGGCTGAGGTGATGATAGTCCCTAGGCGAGCACTCCTCCGTCTTCTCGGACAAATAATCTAGAGACCTGACTGCCGTCTTTTCAGCTTATAATAATTTCTTGTCATTGATGGTGTGAATTTAGCAATGAACACATTGTTGTAAATAAACATGGGTATTTCTGTTTCCCTCAACGTTGGACTCTAGAGGAGTCTTTTTGCTTAGGCTTTGGCACATGTTACTATTATCAATACTATTAATACATACGGCATGTCATTCTGTATAAAATTCATAAATATATTCATGGAAAATAAGAATAAATGTACTGGCAATTTATGGCTTGTTTTCCCATCCATTATCTCATTTGATCTTCAAACAGCCCTAGATTGTGGGTATTTATTCAACAAATATTTACGGAGCACTCATCGTGTCCATGATGATGAGCTATGTCCTGGTGCTTCAGAGGTAAAACGACAGGACTGTGGTGTAACTGAGGTCAGATACGCAGACAGATGTGCAATTACAGCGGTAGACCAGACGATGTGGGAACAGTGAGGAGAGGCACCCAATCCACCAAGTGGTGGGGAACAGATCAGAGAGGATTTCCAGGCAAGCTGTGGTCGGAGCTGAGCCTGACACAGGGAAGCACTGAGTCAGACCCCTGCCTTTCCCAGCATCTTCCTCCTGTGAGCCGGAGCCCAATAATTCCTCGTAGACTCTCCACTCCATCCCTGGTGGCTATGCCTAACTCCACGCTACACATTACTCGGGAAACTTGTCAATTCAAGATCTATGCTTTGGTGAGGGACCTTTATTTATTGGTTTGGCTTCTCTCCCTGAGGAGTGGTCTGTCTGGTTCTCTCGCCCCAGACGCACCAGGGCTGATTCCTCGCACATCTGGCTCGGCACTCCCCACAAGTCTGGACATGGCCCTGAAAACCACCTCTGACTTCACAGCACAGTGTCCCACGCCCTGGGAGGTGGGCTGTGTCTGGGCTTGCTCAAGTCTGGGAACAGCAAACTCTGGCCAGAGATTACGCAGTACAAACTCTGCTCGGAGGAAGTTGGCACAAGCCTTGGACTTTGGGCTCTGGCCGGGAAGTGGTCCCAGGAATTTGCAGTGGTGAAGCCCTGTGGGTCTCTGCTCCCTGGGGGAGTGCGAGTAGCTCCTAGAAAGTGAGGGAGGTGAGCAAAAAGGCGGTGCCCAGGACCGTGGTTAAGAGGCTAGGGGGTGTCCTGGGGCACCTGGGAGGCACAGTCGGTTAAGCATCAGACTTTTGGTTTCTGCTCGTGTGATCTTAGGGTTGCGAGATCAAGTCCTGCCTGGACCCTGCCCTCAGCAGCTCAGCACAGATTCTGCTTGGCTTGCTCTCTCCCTCTCCCTCTGCCCCTCCCACTCGTGCTCTCTCTCGAAAATAAACAAATACATCTTTTTTTAAAAGAAGCTAAGGCCTGTCCTATCTTGGGGTCCCCAAAGCAGAGGGTTCAAGGGCAGCTGACTCATTAAGGAAGCATTCCCAGCAGAGACCAGGTTGGGAGTAGAAGTGCGACAAGGAAGGCGAAGAAACCGGACAAGCTGACCTTGAACCCAAAGGACCTTTCTGCTTCAGAGGGATGGAGGGATTTCCCACTGAGTCCCAGCCTCACCCTGATCCTTTATCTCACGCGGTGTAGGGGGTGGGAGTAGGTCTGGGGTGTAAGTTATACCTTCAGAGTTCGTCTCTCCAGGAAAAGAAGGGCCCTCACACTCCCCCAGAGAAGGGCTGCCTCTGGACACACACTCCCAAGCACTTCCTGTGGGCAAAGCTACCCCAGGAGACCAAAGCCCAGTTTCTGCCTGTGCGACCAAGAACAAACTAACCTTGTTGACAGTTTTTTTTTTCTTTTCCTTCCCTTTTCTTTTCTTTACTTTTCTCTTTTCTTTTAAGATTTTATTTATTTGAAAGACAGCGAGTGTGGCACAGGAAGAGGGAGAAGCAGGTTCCCTGATGAGCTCGATCCCAGGACCCTGGGATCATGACCTGAGTCGAGGTCAGACACTTAACCAACAGAGCCCCCCCCCCCCGCCGGGCACTCCGACAGTTTTTTCAACTCTAAAGTGGGGACACTTACATCTCCTTCGTAGGACTGTTGTTAAGGGGAAAGGAGATAATATGAACAAAGTGTGTAGCATGGGCCTGGCATGTGTTAGGAATTACTTATGTCTGAACCTGGCTCATGTCCATCTGGGGGATTCTACCATCGGAATGTTGACACAGGTGAACCTGAGCTCCAGGGCCTCTGCTTCTGCTCCTTGTGTCTCTCTCTCCCTCTGCTGGGAGATCCTCCTTCCTTGTCTCAGAAACCCAGCCCTCCTGCCTCCTCAGCTCCCCCAAAGCCCTAGTCTTAGGACCTCACACTTGAATCCACCCACCGCCCCAGTCTTTTCCTTACCTTGCTGGCCTTGCTACCCAGAAGCATCACAAAGCAAAGTGATTAAGAGCCCAGATTCCAGAGTCAGGTGGTCTGCGCTGGCGTCCTTGCCCCAACACTTCCGGAATGTGCAAACGTGGCAAAGTCCTTAATCTTCCTGTGCCTCAATTTCCTTATCTGCCTAATGGGGTAACACTCACTCTACCGCTTACAGCTGTTGTGAGATATTACGAACAAATCCAGCTGTGTGCTGGCTAGTGCAATCGTCAGGATAAAAAGTCCTTATGGGTCAGATTCCTGCTCTGTTTAATGCTCCGATTCTTGGGTTTATAATTTCCTCATTAACCCCTGTTATTTCCACCCTCTGATAATGGGCAGGGTTCCCACCCTTGTCCTCCTTTTGGTCCCTGGAGCTCCAGGGTCACTTCCTGTTGGAGTCTCAGATGGTCAGCATAGGGAGAACCATGAACATGTGCATGGCACCTCCTGGTTTTCTCCATAGCACATGTCTGACCTGATCTGTGCCTTTTCTTTCAAAATTAAGTTTTTAATTTTAATTCTAGGGTAGATTAAAAAAAACGATATTATATTAGTTTCAGATGTACCATTTTGTGATTCAACACTTCTATACATCACCCGGCGCTCATGATGGTAAGTGTACTCTTAGTCTCCATCCCCTATTTCCCCCATACCCCCACCGCACCTCGGCCTGGATATCATCAGTTTGTTCTCTGTAGTTGAGAGTCTGTTTCTTGGTTGTTTCTCTCTTTGTCTCTCTCTCTCTTTTTTTTTCCTTTGCTCATTTGTTTTGGCTCTTAAATTCCACATATGAGTGAGATCATATGGAATTTGTCTTTCTCTGACTGATTTTGTTAAGTATGATACTCTCTAGCTCCATCCATGCTGTTGCAAATGGCAGGATTTCCTTTTTTATGGCTGAGTACTATTCCATTATATATATATATATGCCAACTCTTCTTTATTCATTCATCTATCAGTGACACTTGGGCTGCTTCTGTAATTTGGCTATTGTAAATAACATGACTATAAACATCAGGATGCATGTATCCCTTTGAATAAGTGTTTTTGTATCTTTGGGTAAATACCCGGTCGCACAATTGCTGGATTGTAGGGTAGTTCTGTTTTTAATATTTTTAGGAACTTCCATATTGTTTTCCACAGTGGCTGCACCAGTTTGCATTCCCATCAATGGTAATCTGTGCCTCTTTTTTAAAATGAGGGGACTGAGGCTCAGAAAGATTAAGCATCATGCCCAAGTTCACCCAGCTCCCAAGCAACTACCATTAACTCCAAGTTCAGTGCTCCTGTGCCCCCAGAGACCCAGCCCATCATAGGCCTTGGCATAGCGTAGATGTTAGATATGTGTTTGTTGAATGAATGGACAACTGTTCTGGGCATATATCCAGAAGTGGGATTGTTGACTTACAGAGTATGGGAATATGCAATTTTACAAGCAAAAACAGATTCTTTTTCAAAGTGGTTGTACCAGTTTACATTCCCACCACCACCATATCAGGGATGCTGTTGGATCTCATTCTCTCTGCACTTGGCATGGTCAGGCAGTAAAACAGGAGAGTAGGGGTCTACATTTGACCCATACCCCTGTTAGTGGTCATGTGGGCCATCACAGTTTCTGCCACACATTTCCCAAGTGATGTAAGAAGTTATCTATCCCATGTCTAGGGGCACCCGGCTGGCTCAGTTGGAAGAGCATGCAACTCTTGATCTTGAGGTCTTGAGTTCAAGCCCTACACTGGGTGTAAAGATTACTTAAATAAATAAAACTTTAAAAAATAAGTAATCTATCCACATCTAACCACACGACCACTGTTAGTGGCTGTCCTCTGTCTCTGACCTGGCCCCTCCCAGAGTCTTCAGCCTCATCTCTTGATAGTCTCTGCTGCCCCTTGCAGCCAAGATTCCAGCAGCAGAAAGACTCTCTGTCATCTTGTTGAGTACACACCATATGTTAGACATTTATTGAACATTTATACAGGCATTATCACTTTTAATCTTTTCGGTGACCCCTTACCCCATTTTATAGGTGAGGAAATTGAGCCTTGGGAGTTTAAGTTCGCTCTCAAAGGCACACAGCTGGTAAATAGTAAGGCTGAATTTTAAACCCAAGAGTCTGATTCCAGAGCCTGCACTCGTCACTACAACATGTTCTCCACTAAACAACTGTGTTTACAAGTCTCTATTTTTTCCTTTGCAGCTGCTGCTTTTTCTGCTTGGGAGAGCTCTTTCCTTATTCCCCATCTCAACTGCTTTGCTTTGCTTGGTAAAATTTTTGCTCATCCTTTGGGACTCCAGTCAAGCATTACCTTCTCTGAGATGTCCTTTCTGACCACCTATGACTGGATTACCTGTCTGACTCCAAGCATCTTACAGCTCTCTCATCATAAAAACTTATAATCTAGGGGTGCCTGCATGCCTCAGTCAGTTAAGCATCTGACTCTTGATTTTGGCTCAGGTCATGATCTCAGAGTCATGAGGTCTGAACACGGAGTCTGCGTGAGATTCTCTCTCTCCTTCTCCCTCTGCCCTTCCCCCCACTCACATGCCTCTCTCTCTCTCTCTCTCAAGTAAACACATAAATATTTTAAAAATAAAATAAAAATTTATAATCTATTGTTATTGTCCAATTTTCATTTCTCTTTGTGAGACTGTGAACTTCTGGAAGGTGGGACACCTATTCTCAATAAATGATTACCAATGCCTATCAGGTCCAAGCTCTGTGGTAGGTCTGAGGCTACCATGATAAAAAAAAAAAAAAAAAAATGAAATCCATGAACAAAAAGAGTTCTCAATCAAAAGGGGTTGAGAGAGAGCGAGTCATTTTTTCAAATACATGATTGTGTTAGGATAAGTCCTAAAACTGAGCTGTGACACAGGGCCATACAAGGCCCTAGGCAAGGAGGAAGAGACAAATTCAGTGAGCCAAAAGGCTCAGATGTCTTAACAATAAGGATGACATCAGATCTAGGTTTTGAAGGATGAAGAGGAGGACATCCAGGGATCAGGGCTGGCTTCTGGAAAGGCACAGTATGGGAGGTGTTAAAGATAAATATGTGGCTTCCCCTCACTTAGGAGAAAGCACTGAAAGTATTCGGAAAATGTCTGTTAGATGAATCTACAGATGAATGAATTATCTCTATGGCCAAGAAAAATTTGCAAGTTCTTACCTTACCCCAAAAGATCCAGGTCTAGTTACATGGTTACACACAGACCTACTGCCTGGGTCTGCCGCCCTGCTGACTGGCTCATGGAATTCAGGCTGGTGCTTCATCCAAGCATGTAGATTTCTACCACCACACGAAGCTGTTGCCAAAAATGTTACAGTGCTCACTCAGTGCCACGACATGGCTTTTGCATAATCTTCTCTGGAGATGAGTCATGAATTAGGTAACAAGTCAAGGACACGGATTCCTCCAAGGTCAGAAGCTGAATCTGCTCTACAATTCTCTACACAAGTTAAACCACACCTGTAGTCTGAACTCAGTTACAGGCCAGTTTTAGGATGTATTTTGTGGTGGACATTATGGTTACTTCTTGACATGGATTGAATTGCGTCCCTCCACAAAAAGATAAGTTGGAATCTAACTCCCAAGTACCTCAGAATTTGACGTTA
The DNA here is from genome assembly GCF_002288905.1 of Enhydra lutris kenyoni. NCBI lineage: Eukaryota > Metazoa > Chordata > Mammalia > Carnivora > Mustelidae > Enhydra > Enhydra lutris. Next base: position 16,052,159 of record NW_019154098.1, on the reverse strand, counting down.
TTTGGAAATAGGGTTGTTGTTGATGTAACTAGTTAAGATGCGGTCATATTGGAGTAGAGGTGGCCCTCAACCTAAAACAACCAGTGTTCTTATAAAGAGAAAGCCATGTGAAGAGAAAGAGACAAACACAGAGGGAAGATAATGTGATGAGACACAGGGAGAAGATGGCCGTTATCCAGCCAACAAGAGATGCTGGAAACAGATTCTTTCCTTGCAGCTCGCAAGAGGAACCAACCCTGCTCACACCAGTGGACCATGGTGTGAGAGGTCCTCCCGGCACAGGCAATGAGACAGTATATAATCTGCAGAATTTAAACACAATGATAAAATTCATGACAAGTCGATATGCTTTTATTAGCATTGAATGGTAGAAATTCTAAACAGCTTTGGTAATAAAATATTCTTTCCCACTGGGACAGGAAGTTCTGACTGTCCCTCTACTGCTTGATATGCAAAGGCCAACGAGGAGAAACTATAGGGAGTGAAGTTTCAAGTTTGGTAGAAAAAGACCTTTCCAATAGGCAATAATGGAATGGGCTATCTTGTGGCTGATGAATTATCCAACATTGGCAGTGTACACACAGGCTAGAAAACCACTCTTCTGGGATACCATTCAGTAGACCACTGAATTCAGTGGAGAATTCCCTTAAATGACCTTGAAGACACCAGCTGGCTCCATGAGTCTCTACTAGGAATGATAGGTGAACAACTGAGACAACTGTGTTCAAGTCAGAAAAGGAATTCTGAGTGGGAGACGAATATTTCTGGTCTTCTCCATTAGGATGTGAGTAGCAATACCATAGAAACATTCCAGGGTCATGTGAGCACTAATGCCCTCATGAGCATTGGAAATCAAGTCATATCAAAGGGCTGGAAGGTAAGAGATAAAGTCTGTGGTTACTAATGGTCAGAAATACACAAAGCCTGGGAGCTAGGGCATGTGCTACGGGAGGCAAAGGGCCCGAATCCAGAAGGTCATGGAGAAGAAAACACGAGTACTAGTAACAAGACCCCAAAAGGGAGCATGACTCCATCACATTAGCCCAGGGCAGATCAGCCAACCCTTCTGCATAGTTCCCATCTCATTGGATTGTAAAGGCTAAATAAATTAATATGTATAAAGGTCCCTGGTGCAATGTCTGGAGCAATGAGCTGCAGAGACATGAGCTATGATTATCTTTTCTTTTTTTTTTTAATTTTTTTTAAAGATTTTATTTATTTATTTGACACTCAGAGATCACAAGTAGGCACAGAGGCAGGCAGAGAGAGAGAGGAGGAAGCAGGCTCCCCGCCGAGCAGAGAGTGCGATGCGGGGCTCGATCCCAGGACCCTGGGATCATGACCTGAGCTGAAGGCAGAGAATTTAACCCACTGAGCCACTCAGGCGCCCCTGATTATCTTTTCTTAAAGGACCTGCCCTGGCGAGCTGCATGCCTCTTTCTGCTCTACACATAGCCGTGACCCCTCTCCCCAAGAAGGTCAGGACAAAGTTATTTATCCCATCCCGATCCCGTTCCAGCTCCTTAATAGTTGATAACTGGTTTTTTGGAGGCTAAAATTGTGATTTTTTTTCCCCAATATAGTGGAAAACTGCGTCATTGGAAATGTTTAATATTACATGCTCTTTGTCCATTCGTTTGTGTCTTCATTCATTCGAATACTTCCCGGGTGCCTCCTTGATTCTTAGAAATTGAAGTTCAAGAGTTGGAACAGTTAATAAAAATAAGCCAGATCCTTGGGCTCACAAAGCTATGGTCTGATTGGGATGCGGCAGTGGGAGAGGGTGGGAGGACAGACTTAAGTTAGTAATAATCGCACAGAGATAGGGGGAATCACAGCTGTGGCCACATCATCAGGAAAGGGAGACAGCACTGAGATTGTGAAGTCAGGCAACATCCTGGTCTGGGTGGAGCTTCCCTGAGCAAGTGATCCTTGAGCCAGGGTTTAATTGCCTGTGTTTTAACTTAGGAAGTTAGAAAAGCTCTAAGCCAAAGTACCAGTGTGCTCACATGTCCTGACATCCATTAACTGTCATTTACAAGTGCTGATCTTGCATCAGACACTCTGATAATAATGTTATGCTCATTATTTCATGCAGACATCACGCCAACCCTTTGAAATAGAAATTATTGTTTGGCCCATTTTACAGAGGAGAAAAGTAGAATCCAGAGGGGTCCAGTACCTGGTGCAAGGTGATTGATCTTAAAGATTTTTTTTTTTTATTTGACAGACAGAGATCACAAGCAGGCAGAGAGGCAGGCAGAGAGAGAGGAGGAAGCAGGCTCCCTGCTGAGCGGAGAGCCCGATGCGGGGCTCGATCCCAGGACCCTGAGATCATGACCTGAGCCGAAGGCAGAGGCTTAACCCACTGAGCCACCCAGGTGCCCCGGTGATTGATCTTATAAGCAGGATTTCAGGTCAGCTCTAATTCCAGTCCCTGGGCTCTTATCCCTGTTAGCCAAACTGTCTTATTCGTCTTTGTATCTAAAGCCTAGAACAGCACCTGGCATGTAGTAGATGTCAGTAAATACTGCTGTATAAACACTAAACTGGGTTGGGACGCCTGGGTGGCTCAGTTGGTTAAGCAGCTGCCTTCGGCTCAGGTCTTGATCCCAGCGTCCTGGGATCGAGTCCCACATCGGGCTCCTTGTTCTGTGGGGAGCCTGCTTCTCCCTCTGCCTCTGCCTGCCACTCTGTCTGCCTGTGCTCGCTCTCTCTCTCTCTCTCTGACAAATAAATAAATAAAATCTTTAAAAAAAAAAAAAACACTAAACTGGGTGAAATTGTATTGAGGGGAGGAAGGCACCCATGCATTGGGGGAAAGGATGACTAGACTGAGGGCAGAGGCAGAAGGGTTTCAGGAAGAAGTCACTTCAACGGCCAAGCTTGCAGGTGGGAATACACATTGGCCTTGAAAGGATATTCTTTGATAGGTATGGACCTGTTTGGGTATTAAAAGTATTCAAGTATTGAAGACAGGATGAATACTTTGGTCCTGAAAATGTAGTAGGTCTGAATTATCTTTCACATTATCTTCCATTCTGGAACTGATCTAATACAAAGCGTTCTTGTAAATAAACACCAAAAATTTACCAGTTCCCAAAGCCTCTTACCTAAGTGGGGACCTAAGTGGAATGATGGTGGGTGGAGTGGGCAGACAGAGAGGGTGACAAACATTAGGGAAGACCGAGTTACCACTCAATATCCTCTGATGTTCAAACCATAGGATCAACAAAACAGATGTGTGCAAACCCCTAGGATAGTGTCTGCATATAACATTCACAAGGTGGTAGTGTTTCTTGTTATTAGGTACACAATTTAAAAAAAAAATTTTTTTTTTTGCTAGATCACTGCTTTTGTTTCATAAAATGGGGCTCTTGCTCAAACGGATATCCAAGGGTTGAGGAATAAAAGACTATTTTCCTTTCCTGCCAAAAGATCGCTTCTTGGTGTTTGAGGTGCAGATCTTGGCCAACACTATGATTTCATTCCAACTTCCTCAAGCAGGTTAAGTTTGCCCAGGTCACAGGCCCTTGGTGGGTCCCAGAGTCTGGAGATGTGAGGTTTCCAGGAAAGGATGCTTGAAACTCCATTTCCTTTTTCTAAGGTTTAAAAGATAAAAATGGTATTCATATCACAGTTGAAAATCCCAGGTCTTCAAAGCCCAGAACCATAAATCCTTGTACATTGTAGACAGTATATAATCCCATCCTTACAATATTGCAAGAGGGCATACTATTATTTCCCCATTTTACAGATGAGTAAACTGTGGGTAACCGTGCCCTAGATATACAGCTGGAAAGTGGTAGAGCCTGTAGTTCCCTTCCCCTCAGAAGGAAACTTAATACAGCAGTTAAGAGCACAGCTCTCCGTGTCATTAAGAAGTGGCCTCTAATTCTAGTTCTACCACTTTTTGGTTGTGTGCCTGTGGGCGAGCATTTCATCTCCGTCTCTCCCTTTGGAAAGTCTTCATCTTAGTTTTTAGAATACTATGATTCCCATAGTCTCCTTCTTGGGTATTTCCCCCAATTCCTTCTCTTTTCTATCTTGGCTTCTCTTCTTGTCTTTTACGTTAGATGTTACCAGACAGTCCATTCTCCATTTCCTTTTCTTTCCTTTTCCACCCCATATCTCCTTCTCCTTGGTAGTGTGAGTCCCTTTAGCATGGGAAAGAGTGTATGGAGAATTGCATCCTGGTCTTTTAATCTTCCAGTTGGAAATATGACATACCAATTGGGCTCACTTTTCTTGAACAGAACAAATACAGGACCATATCTAACTTCAAGATGGACATGCTCTTGAATGACAGGAGCACCGGATGAGGACAGAATCAAGTAGATCTTCTGGAGCTGTCTTATACCCATCAGAATCCTCAACTCTCCCTCTGTCCAGGAGATTTGCAGATATGTTTATTAGAAAACAATTAACAACTAATCATGCTTCCCTCTTCACTTTGGCTGCTTTGGCTGCTAGGAAGTTCAAAGCCAAATTTGGGGTCCATCTCTGACAGAACCTATGGCATGAGATGATGGGTTAACCTTATGGCTTAAAAAAATTCAATTTTATTTCATATCTTTGTGTTTTCCTTTCTTTAGTTTGTCTATTTAAATTGGTGCAAATCTGCATATGCCAAATAATTTTTTGAATGAGTCGAGGTATAAACAAATGCATTCAGAGGCACACATCTGTTCGATCTTTCAGCCCTCATCTCTCATTAGAAAAATAAATGGTAATTTATCACTGCCCACTGGGTATCTCCACTGGGATATCCTACAGTTGCCTCAAATGCAATATGTTCCAAATGAAATTCAGTATCTTTCCTTTAAATGGTCTCCTTTATTTAAAGTCCTCTTTCCACTCAAAAAAAAAAAAGCTACAATCTTTCCTGCTTCCCTGTATTGTCATTCTGTTGGTTTATCTTTCATGACTTCTTAACATACAGTCAAAAGAGTCATTCTCTGCTCTCCAAATATACCATGTGTTTTCCCATTACCATGGGTTTGTTCATGCTGTTTCCTTTGTCAGAAATGGCCCCAGGAACTCTCCATCTGTGGGAATCCTTCCCATTCTTTAAAACTCCAGTCGGTTATCTTTCTTTTATAATGTCTGCCCTCAACAGCCAACCAGATGAGAGTATCTTTTCCTTCCAGTCTCACTTATTACATTTGACTTAATTGACCTTACAATACATGTTTCTTATATACTTATTTTGGCTTCCTAACATTTCAGGAACCCGGGGGCAAAGACCTGGGGCTCCTGCTTTTTTTTTTTTTTTTTTTTTAATTTCTTTTCAGTGTACCAGAATTCATTGTTTATGCACCACACCCAGTGCTCCACGCAATATGTGCCCTCTATAACACCCACCACCAGGCTCACCCATCCTCCCACCCCCTGCCCCTTCAAAACCCTCAGACTGTTTTTCAGGGTCCTGCTTTTTATTTGCAACACTCAACTCTCTCTGGCCTGGTTTTGAATTGCCTTGATCCTGAAGTTTGTCATAAATGAACTTGATGACCTATCAAATGAGAGTGTGTTTATACTTGCCCCTCCCTGTCCACTGGTCACATCTCGGAGCTGCTCAAGCTTCTCCCCCAACATAGCTTAAATCTCTTCTCTTCATGACCTTCGTTCAATCCCATCATCTTTCACAGGGACAAGTACAAAGCCCTCTAACACCTCTTCCTACCTTCGAGACTGATTAACTCTAAAACACATATCCCTACCCTGCTCAAAGACTTTCAGTGTCTTCTCAAGGGCAGTAAGATAAAGTGCAAGTTTCTTCCGTGGCGTAAAGTTCTCCGTAATCTAGCCCTGCCCATTCCTCCTGTTTTGATGCTTCTCAAAGCATCTCAAAGCATACACTACCACTGGTCATACATTCCTTCTCAACCCTAACCTAAAAAAATGGGACTGGCCATGCACTGAGCTTTTATATTTCTGTCTGTTCCTTCTCTCCTTTTTTGGGTAACATATCCTACACTTCTAACAACCGAGGTAGCATATAACCCATGTTGACCAGTTAGAAGACTTCACTCTTTTGCCCAGTGAGAAACTTTTGGAGATTTTCAAAGTGGAGCTAAGCGACAGGTTGAGAGTTCAAAGTTGCTCATGCAAGTCCCTGTGAAAATAAAGGAAATCAACCCAGAGACAACTCAGACAAGATACTAGGAGCAAGTCCTTCACACCACCCGGGACACCCTGGCTCTGATTTCTAGGCCAGTGATGCCAGGCCTGTTTGCTCAATTCTCCTCTGTATTCTGTGAGCCACCCTGGGAGTCTTCATGACATGTAAGCATTTGGTTAATTTTTCTCTTCTCAACTAGATTGTATTTATTTTGTTCTGCACTGCATCTTTGGCACCTAAATTAATATTTATTTACTTACTGAAGGGCAGGTCTGTGTGGGGAGAGCAGAGGGTTTTTATAACCTGCCAGATGGGCTCCCAGAAGCCCATGCAAATGGACTTTGCATGAGCAGATATGCAATTTCAGTAGTAAAAGGAAGGACTGCCTGGTTTTCCTCTGGACTCTGTGTGCACAAGTAATCAGCTCAAGGTAACTTTTTTTTTTTTTCTAGTAATGAACTGGAACTTTGCATTTCCATCCATAATGGGCAGACACTATTTTGAAAATGCAATTTTTGAGGGGAGGGATCTCACATTATTTAAGAGACCTGAGTTTAGTTCCTCAGACTCCTTCTTTTCTACATAGACACAGAGTTCTTAAGGGTGGGTATACACCCAAGAAAACTGAAAACATATGGCCATGCACAAACTTGTACACAAATGTTTGTAGTATCTTTATTCATAATAGCCAAAAAAGGCAAACAACCCAAATACACATCAACTGACAAGTGTAGAAACAAAATGTGAAATATCCATACAATGGAGTACCATTGGAGTGAAGCCTGACTATATCCTTTATATCCTATAGAGTCTCATATCATTTTCTATTTTGACCTTGATTCTAGGGCTTTGTTTTGTTTTGTTTTATCAAGACTTCCTTTGCCAAAGTGAAGATGTGTCAGGCCTAGAGAAATTTGCAGGAGAGAACTGGAATGTGGAGTTACTTATAAATAGCCCTGAGAAGAAAAATCAAACACCTTCATTGGAAGGAGTGAATAGGGGACCCAGAACTCTCATCCTCTCTTTACTGGCAACACTCACTGCTTCACCCCCACTATCTTGGGGTCGTCAGGATCTACCCATGATGCTCTCTATCCCTATCTCTGAAAAGCCCTACACAAAAGTCCAAATTTCCAGGGCATCACCAAGATTCTGTATATATTTGGATTTTGCCCCATCTCCCAGCTTCCTACTTCCCAGTGTAACTTTGGAAATTCATTGACCATCATCAGCAATGTCTTCTGTATTGTCAAAAACTTTTCTCTCTGTTCCCTTCACCCTCTTGCTCTAAGTGTGACCTGGTGCTCCCCTGAGAACCAAGTCTGAAGATCATGTGAAGAGATGATATCACCCACAACTTCTCCTGGGTCAGTAGTCACCAGACCCAGGTGATGTCTCCATCATTTCCTGAGGATTCTAGCTTGGCATTCTCCCCATCACTATGCCTAACCTAACTTTGGTGATTTCAGTGTCCACATGGTTAATCCTTCCAGTGCCCTAGCATCTCCTAGTTCTTTGATTTCTTTTCCCATATCTTAGCTACCCACTGCCATGGTTATAGCCTAGACCTTGCCCTACTCAGTATCCATACCCCTGCAGATAATCTTAATTTTATCCATTCTCACCCTGATCTTCACCTCCTATCTTTCCTATTTACTCTCTCTGGTATCCAATGTCAATGATTCTTCAGCTCCATCAAGACAGAGACTGGTCCAATAAACCAAGATCTGCCCAGAAAAGCATGGCACTTGCAGAGATTGACTCCAGAGTCAGACAACCTGGGCTCATGCCCTACTCCTGCTCCCGACTAGCTCTGTGACCTTGAGCAAACTGTTTAACCTTGCTAAGACCCAGATTCAATGACGATAACAATGACCCCAGTCTCACAGATTATTTGAGGGATATATGAAATACTGTAGAGTGTAGCATAGTGCCAGGCCTATATGGAATTCTCAGTAAAGGAGAATGATGATTCTGTGTAGTAAACATGATATGTTTTGGTCAGCCTAGCAACTCTTCTTTTTTTTTTTTTTTTTGAACAGCAATACTACCCCAACTTTAAGTGAGAAATAGAGTTCCTTTCTTGGTGCTGGTAGGAGCTAATCTCTAACTCAACTGCATGAAGGGCATAGGAATCCAGGCCTGACGAGTAGGTGCATTCTAACCCCTGACAATGGCGAATAGTGTCATTCAGGAATGGGCACTTAACTAGGCTACATCAATGGGAGTCTACTCAAAGACTTTTTGTGGGAACAATCAGGACAGAGGGGTCCTCGGCTGGATGTGGGGCTGGTAAGACTTAAGCAGACAACAAAGGGAGCCCACCTGAGAGCAGCCAACACAGAGGAAGGTGGAGGGCATGGATGAGGGAGGCTGAGATCTGCATCCTTGTGTCCAGCTATGCTTAAAGTCTATCTTAGATTTTCAGTTACAAAGGAATGAATTCCCTCCTTGGGACTTAAACCAGTTTGAGTTGGGCTTCTATCTTCAACAGAGTTTTGATTATTATTATACAGTGAAATGCCAGTTCACTGTTAAAGATGGTGCTAGTAGGCAACACTGGGACACAGAGAGATGCTCATTGTATATTTTCAATTGGAAAAAACTTATAGAATAATAAGATATCAACAAGGATGAGAATGAGTAAGATTCCATTTTGTAAAAAATATATAGAAAGAAGTCTGGAAGGCTATATGACAGTACAGCCTTAGCAAGTTAACAAAAGATTACATAAGCTACGTAACTAACCCTGGATTTCATGGGTGGTGAGACTGTAGGTAATTTGCATTCTCTTTCTCTTGGGGGACTACACGATCTAGTGTTTTTACAATGTACATACATTATTAGTTCAATTTTTTTAAAGGTTTCCCATATGAGAAAAAGCATCCCTCCCTTGCCGCACATGTTATCAGAGAATTAAATTTAGCCTGTCCTAGGGGCTCCTCTCTCCATTCATCAGGGAATCCAGGACTGGGTGAACCTGTTTTGTGGGTTTGAGGCTCCTGGGTGTGCCAGGCCTTACAACCTTGAACCAGTTAGAATCACCATATCACCATTTACAAGTTTAAACTTAGGGCAGTTGAGAAATTCAGAATTAATCAACTGTGCCCTCTTGGGAGAGAGGTAAGCAGAGTGAAATGTGTACAGAGCTTTCAAAAGGGATTAATCATGGCTTTGGGGATTATGCATGGTGATGGGAGGGGCTCTGGGAATATTTACATGCGGCATTATTAGCCAGCACGCACATGGCAACCTCTTCATTGTGAAAGGTTTCACATCATAAGTTTTCTAGCAGAGAAAGGAGGTTTTGCCCACATTCTGAGGGTGGAGAAGCTGGAAAACCAGAAATCTTCTGTGACTCATTGAGGGGTACACGGCAAGAATGGCGTTCTGGTTTAGGGTTCTTGACTCTGTGCCCTATTCCAGGTGCCAGTGTTTTTCTATTAGGGCTGCTTCAGACACATGTAGCCCACCTCAGACAGGACAGGCCTCCCTCCCTCCCCTTCTATGAGCTTATTTTTTTTTAAATTCATGTCAAAATAATTTTCTCTGGGTTTCTCCTTTTAGAAACACTCAAGGGGCTCTCCCTTAGTTTATTCCTTTCTCTGTCCTAACTCTGGGAGCCAACAGGGCGTGCTGCAAATATCTTTGGCTCCAAATTGGGGTTACTGCTTGGGAAATTTGCTGCCTTGCATCTATGGGGCGGTTCACATTTTGGGGAGTGGTGTTGACCTCTCCCCAGGTGGTTTAGCTCAAGTCCATCCTAAACATCTTCCTCAATCCCCTCCTCAGTGAAACCGATGTGCCAGCCCCCTGGGTCAGGCACTGTCACAATTTTCCAGCCCCCTTCCTCACTTGGAGCCGCGGGTTCATGCCTGGAACACCTTCCTGCACTCTTCTCTCCCTGTTCTTCGGACATGTTAGCTTAGCCATCACTTACAGAGCATTCACTGGGTGTCAGATGGTTGTTTAAGACTTTGCAAATGTTAACTCTTTACAGGAACCTAATGATGTGACTACCTTTATTATGACCTCATTGTACAGATGGAGAAATAGAGGCACAGCAACGTGCTCAAGATCCCAGAGCTGGCAGGTGCTCCAGGCTAGATTTGAATCCAGGCAGCTGACTCTGGAGACCATGCTTTTAACCACCATGCTTTGCTACCTGCAACCCCCCTGCCCACGCATCCTTCCAGTCTCCTGCCCTGTGAAGTCACCCTGGTGTGTATTTGGGAATTGCTGGTCCCTCTAAGGTTCTTTTGTCCTTGGTCATGGTTTTTATTAACCTTGGGGTCCTACCAGCGGGGAGCTTCATAAGGACTGGGATTTGGCATGTTCACTTCTGGATCTACAGCATTCTCACCAGCAGATAGTTTCCAGGTGTTTTAAACACTGGAGCTGTGAAGCATATGTGGGCTCAAATGAATGATATCTACTGAATTAGAAGGCCTCAAGGTGGGCACCTGGGTGGCTCAATTGGTTGAGCATCCTACTCTTGATTTTGGCTCAGGTCATGACCTCAGGGTGGTGGGACTGAGCCCCTTGTTGGGTCCTACACTCAGCGGGGAGTTACTTGAGATTCTCTCTCTCTCCCTTTCCCTCTGCCCCTCCCTCTGCTTGTACTCTGTGTCAAATAAGTAAATAAATAAATAAATAAATACTTTTTCTAAAAAAGAGACCCCATAACAAATAAACACTTGCAGACAGTCCAGGTAAGATGCTCCCATAAAAGGTGTAACTTAAGTAAAAAAAAAAAATGCAGAGAATTCTTAGCCATCCAAGAGCTGATTATTTTCTTGAGATCATCATTCAGCCCCTTGCTTCTCCTTGCGTTTATTCTGATCCTTTAAACATTTCATGGCTTTGGAGAACCTCCATGAGGAGGTGGAGAGCAATGAAAAGCACATTGGGTCACAGCAGTTCCCATGTCTTACCAGTTCTGGGACTTTGGGATAGTCACGTGAGCTTGCCAGACCTCAGTTTCCTCATAAATGGGATCATAATCACACTTAATGACCTATTACTGCATGGACAGCAGCTGGCTTGGGGCTGGTTTTTAGTGAAGGCTGTGTAAATATGGTTGTTGTCACCATTATCCATGTGGCCTGGCTAGCAGGACCAGGAGAAAGGAAAGGAACCTGAAATCTTTGATGTGTTTCTTAAGACTCTAAAAAAGGGTGAAAATGCATCAAGTGAACATGACTGGTGGAGATGAAAACTGAAATAATAAGTTCCTTTTCTCTCTCTCTTTCTCTTTTTTTATTATGTTATGTTAGTCACCATACAGTACAGCATCAGTAGTTCGTTGCTTGCGTATAGTACCCAGTGCTCTGTGCAGTCCATGCCCTCCTTAATACCCATCACCGAACCAACCCAACCACCTACCCCCTTCCCCTCTGAAACCCTCAGTTTGTTTCCGGGAGTTCACAGTCTCTCATGGGTTCATCACCCCCTCTTATTCCTCCCCTCTTCCTTTTTTCCCTTCCCTCTCCTGAGGTCCTCCATGCTATTCCTATGTTCCACAAATAAGTGAAACTATATGATAATTGACTTTCTCTGCTTGACTTATTTCACTCAGCACAATCTCCTCCAGTCCCATCCATGTTGATGCAAATGGTACGTAATCATCCTTTCTGATGGCTGCGTAATATTCCATTGTGTATACGGACCACATCTTCTTTGTCCATTCATCTGTCGAAGGACATCTTGGCTCTTTCCACAGTTTGGCTATTATGGATATTCCTGCTATGAACACTGGGGTACATATGGCCCTTCTTTTCACTACATCTGTATGTTTGTGGTAAATACCCAGTAGTGCAATTGCAAATAGAAACAGGAGGAAAATCCGTGCAGCACGGCAATGTCCTAAAAGAAACAATTACCTAAATGCAACTAAACCCATATTTACTCCTTCAATGCACAATTATGAAGTACCTGCTGTGTGCTAGCAGGTAAAGGCTAAAGGCTAGCTCAGGGCCAAATCCACCTAAGACACAGTCCCTGTCCTCAAGGAGCTCCCACTCTGATGTAGGGGACAGATAGGTCAGCATAGAACTCAAAATCAAAGCCAATGCCAAGGATTTGCTTTTCTGTTGGAGAATGTATGAAAACGTAGAAGAGAAGATGGATTGCCAGACAGCTTTGTGTAGGAGAAAGATGTGAGCTGGGCCTTAAAGAGGCTTATGTCAGAGTTCTCAGAAGCAAGCAACAGAAAGTTTGTTTCTCTAGTCGAAGCACAAAGGGGAAAGTATGGAAAGGAGATTAGGGGTTCACAGAATTGTCAGGAGGCTGAAACGACCATATTTGGAAAATGGAAGATGAAGAAGATGAACCCCAGCAGAGGTCACGCAGAAAGACTAGGTTAGTTCATCCTCGTTACCACTGAGAATGTCTTTTTATTAATTCTCTCAAAAGCAAAGTCCCAGGACAGAGTGTATGACAAGATGAGCATAGTCACACAATCCAGAGCTGGCTAAGCCCCGGGTGGGAGGAGGGAAGGAGTAGAAGAATCCAGTACCATTGGCTTCTTTAGTGGGAGTTGGCCGCTCGTCCTTTCCATAAAATCACAGACGTGAAGAATTTCTCTCGTGGATCAGTTTTCTAATCAGAAGGACAGGGTTATAACAATAAATACCCATGTACCCAACATTGAAGCATCCGTATATGTAAAGCGAATATTAGCAGACATAAAGGGAGAGATGGACAGTAATATGGTAATAGTAGGGGACATTAACACTTTTATCAATGGATAGATGATCCGGGCAGAACATCAATAAGGAAACAGTGTGTATGAACCACACCCTGGACCTAATAGGAAGGGAGTGATGGTGAGTACTGACAGCAGAAAAAGGCAAAGGTCCTTTACAGTAGGTAGGATTACAACAGTAGGCAGCAATGAAGGAAAGGCACACCTGGGATGGAACAGTATCTGCAAAGGTAGAGGAGAAAAGCTCCTGGTTTTCGAGGGAATGGAAAGAAGCCAACTGTAATGATAAAGAGTTATATTGAAAGACAGAAGTAGGTAGGTTGAGCCCGAATCACAGGTCTTATAAATGTTGCAGTAGTCTAGCCAAGCTCAGCCACAGTCATCTTTTAAGAAAGGAAGTACAGTAGGCAAGCCTGGGCAAGAAGATGAGGTTGGGGCTGTGCTTCTGACCTGTTTTCACCACCAGCTCTCAAGGTTATTGGCTGCACTGGACATTAGCAGTGAACACTGCAGGGGCACCTCGATGGGAGACCAAGAGGCAGGCAGCATAGCCCATGGGAGGCAGACCCCAACCCTGTGAGATCAGCATCAGCAATATAGCCAGAGCCCAAAGTCTGAGGCCAGAACCCAGAACAGGAACTGAGCTAATGAGATTGGCTTCACGGGGAAGAAAATCTTTGAAGGTGCTTCATTTGCCCCTGGATTTGCTTCTCCTTGTTGCAAATGCAAGGAAACTGGGTAACTGTCCAAGTCTCCCTGGAAATCTGAGAGAGCGTTTTACCTGCCCCATATCCCTTTCCATTTCCTGTGGTAAGAGGCCCTCAAGTTTTCACTCTGAAGCCTGTCTCACGCATTCAACTCCAAGCCCATGACTTTTTAGAAGGGACTGGCCCAATATTCTGGCTTCTGGGGGAGAGGAGGAGACCTGTAAACCAGGTTTAGCCCATCAGAGGGTTCTACACTCCCCACCCCCACCACGGTGATTGGTTTAGGAATGGACACATGACCCATGTCCAGAATGCCCACTTCATAAATTTTGCCAGGGCCACTGCGAAGTGGGGTGGGGGAGGTTCTTTCTGGAGAGTTGCCAGCTGGGTACAAGTTATACCGGCACTGCTACTTGCCACCTTGCCCACTTTATTGGGAGAGCCTGACAAATAATGGAGGCAACACAGGAACATGATGCTAGGAGATGGGGAAAGAGATCACTGGACATGTCTGACCTAGACTGCTCAGAGATTAGTTTCCAGTTGGAACCAATACCTTCTCTCCAGCACCTTCTCCTTCTCTCTCTCTCTCTCTCTCTCTCATATAGGCCACTTTGAGTAGTTTTTTCACTTGCAACTAAAAAAATCTTAATTCATAAAATCATCTCTCAAAAAAGGGGTGGAGTCAGGTGCAGTGGAGGAGGGAGGCCTGAGGACTAAGTGGGCGGTGGAGAAGTCTTCACTAAGGAAAGTCTGAAGCACCATAGCCAAAAGCAGAATCTGGTTTCGTTGGGCCACTAGGTCCAACCCATTTAGGTAGTTTTTTAAAAACTGGACTATGTCTCCTTCTAGTAGGAGGGCTTACAATATCTAATCACTTTTTTCACAGTATGGTGATGGATTTTAGAAGGTTCCCACTCTCTACCACAGTTTTTTTAAATGAATGTAGAGAACTCAATTTTAATTTGGAAGATAAACTAATAATGAAATTCAGGCCACACTAGGGGAGATATTTAGAGGAATGAGGCCTCTTCCCCAATGCTCTTCCATTCATAGCATCTGGGAGGCCTCCCTCCTCATTTTCCTTCCGACCAGAAGTTACAAAATGGCGGCCATGCCGTAGCTGGGCTACAGATGGATTCTGTGTAGCTTGCAAAATACCGCTGTTAAAAATTTTTACTCATGTTTAGCAATTAGGAGATTTTGTCTATATTCATGGATTTTTCTTGAAAAAATGGGGAGGTCTGTCCACACTGGACCTGTTTACCTATTGGCAACTCCAATAGAATAGAGACTTCTGGAGCCAGAGAGCCTGAGTTTGAACCCAGCTCTGGCGGTCATGGTCTATATGCTCTTGGTCAAGTTCATTAACTTCGCTGTGCCTCAGTTTTCTCATCTGGACAAAGCACTATATTCTCTTCATCTGTAAAATATAATAGATTTTCATTGACTAGGGCTTTTGGGAGGGTTAAATGAGTTAATGCACTTAGAACACTGCTTTCCACACAGTAAACCCTTCATAAATGGTAAGCAGGGGCACCTGGGTGGCTCAGTGGGTGAAAGCCTCTGCCTTCGGCTCAGGTCATGGTCCTAGTGTCCTGGGATCGAGCCCCACATCGGACTCTGTGCTCTGCGGGGAGCCTGCTTCCACCTCTCTCTATCTGTCTGCTTCTCTGCCTACTTGTGATCTCTGTCAAATAAATAAATAAAATCTTTAAAAAAAATTAAAAAATAAAAAAAATAAATGGTAAGCAAACTGTATGCATATAATATGTAATGTTTGTATTTATATGTAAATTGCCTGTAAATTCTATAAAGCCATATGTATAGAAATATCATTTATCATACAAAATTTATATGCTCTGCATTTGTTTGTACAAAGTACATACTTATAAAGCAAATTCTGTTTTTTTTAAAATCAGCTTCATTATAAAAATGGAGTGTATATTTTAGGGGGAAATAATTTGGTAAGAAACTTTGGCTTAGGAAGCAATTAGACAATGATAAATCTCATGAGGCCCTGGGCATTGCTATTCTGCACTGTATGTTTTTCCTTCGCTAATTACAATTCCCCTAAACACATGCTTCTGATGAGAATGTAAGTTGCTACAAGCTTTTTAAAAAAATGCAATAAAACAATTTCTTTAAAATGTCAGTTGTAAGCCAATAACTCCTGAGCACCACATCTTCAACAATAGTTATTAAAAGGGGTAATATTAAAGCCCCACATGGTTGTCACCTCTTTACCGAGCCAGAGTTTGCTAGCAGTTGAGACAGACTTGTAGAGATATCCTTTATTATAGAGAATTGGTATGTTCTAGCAAACAGAGTCAATCCCTGTAAAACAAACCTTTTTTTCCCATTAACAGCATCTAATAAAAATAAGGTATGTGTTCCCAGGGTACAAGTAATTCTGGTGGAAAGGTTTTGCTTGGATAGGAATTACACAGTGCAATCCTTCGTGTCTAAGTGTCCAGACATTTTCCTGTAAGGAGCAGGAGAACCTCTGGAAGCCCTCAAGCTCAGAAATCAGATGTCTCAGGTTCAAATCCAGCTCCACCATTGATTGGCTGTGTGATCATGGACAAGATTAACCTCTGGAAGTCTCAATTTCCTGCAAAGTGACAGTGATCGTCTTATTGCCCACCTCAAAGATGATTGCAAAGAGTAAGTGGGGTAATATGGGAAAGAAGCTTGTTGAAGACCTAGCACTTAATAATTGGCTATTATCTATATAAAGCCGATACCGCTGTAAATTTCTTTCAGAACAACTTTATGATTCTAGGATCATATCAGTCACACATTCCCTTTCCTGTTCTCAAGGATAGCAGAAATTTCTCCCATGCCTGGCAACATCCAGGCATTATGTAACCCCTACAACCCCCCCCTTTTTTCTTTGATCTTCATGTGCCGATAATGGTGTGTTGTGTTACCACGTGATGGCATTAAAGGCTTCTCTTTCATAAATGATGTTTGGGGTTTTGAAAAAGATGAAATTTCAGATATCTTAAAATGTTTTCTTAAAAAATCTTAGCTGGGCAAGGTTATTATGCATTGAGGGTTGGGTTCCATGGGAAGCCAACTCTAATGGCTTGTATAGAAATATCATTTCTCCTCATTGGAGAGGAGAATGTTGGATCCTCCGAGCATCCAACATGTTGGATGTTGGATGTTTGGAGGATGTTGGATGCTTGGAGGATCAATAGCTGTGGGAGAGTGAAGGGACCAGAATGGGACTACGATACAGTCCCAGTGAAGGTCTCAGTCCATTCGGGGAGACTCTGGAGCTGGGATGGTACTGAGGAGCGGGTCTCACTTGGGGCAAAGGGGCCAGGCGTTTATAGCTCAGTGTTAACTAGTCATTGCCTGCCGGCTGCTCAGGTAAGGAGACAGGACCCCAGGGGAGGAACTTTATTCTGCTAAGGACAGTGGCATCCATGGAGGTGCAGGGTGTGGAACCCAGACGAGCTGTCAGTCATCAACACTTCCAGCAACAGTCAGAAGATGTTCGGTCCCAAAGGAGAGGATACTTCAGGTTCCCCTACAATCTGCCCCTGGGCCCCTTTTTAGAAAGGAAAAAGCAAAGGGGGGAAGCACCAGCCGCTGCCACTGCAGCCTGTCCCCAGGTAGCAACTAATACTCATGGTCTCCCTCCTTCACTCTCCATCCTGGAGTGCCCTCACCCTCAGCGAGCATCTCTGCTGATCTAGATGGCTGACCTGGAGGCATGACCTGACCTTCCAAGTGCCCAAGCTCCTAGGCACACCGCCCTTCTCAGGCTGTATCTGTGCCTTTGTCCACTTGACTTCAAAACTAGGCAGAATTCACTGACATGGTGGGCACCTAAATCTTCACAGGACTTACCTCCCATCCTCTTCAACACACGTGACTTACCAGGACCTCCTGCATATTTGCCACTTCTTGCTCATCTGATCTGATCAACAGGACGCCATCAGTGCAGTGACCCATTGTGATGTCCTTTGAAATGTGTAGCTGGTCCAGGTCTCTTTGGCATCTATCAGCTGGGTCCTGATGTTCATTTGGCATAGTTTGATCCTTCTCTATGGGGCAAGACTATAACTGTATGCTGGTGTGCATTTCATGTGAATTCAAACTACTTCTCATTCTCCTTTCTAATAGGGATTAAAAAAAGAAGAAAAAAAACCCAGATTCACCAGATCAATGGAGGCATGCCATGTGCCTGAGACCATGACGGTTAAATCTAACTAAGATCCTCCTTCAGACACAGCAGTTACAATGAGGCTACCCACTGCGGGAGTCCGCTGTCATCCTCCAGGATGCATTTGCTTTTGAAGGAAGTGTGGTAAGGGATTACTGCCTCTCTTTAAGGAAGGCATTACCTGCTGTCTCTGCAAGGGTACAATATTACTTTGGATTGACCATGTTGACTGTGGGGAAGAGGCCATTTCAAAAGCTTCCACTTAATCTTTCTCACAATGATAGCTCTTCCCCCACAAACCAAGGGACCAATGTGGCTGTTCAGTGAAGTGCCAAGTAAACCCATTAAAATTACACATTTGGAGACTGAAGAAAACAGTACTAGGTTTGTCCATGGACCCGGTGGACTCACACTGACGCCAGATTCAATTTATTAACTGATCCCCCTAATCTGCTGGGGGTCATGTTGACACTTCAGGTCGCAGATACTACTGATAACTTGAACTCTGTGTCCAACAGGCCTTGGGATATTTGAAACATTTGGAGGTCTGCCTTTCTCCAGGGCTGCGTTACCCTGGGTAGTGACTGGCCATAGGAAAGGATGGAGGAACTCATTGCTGTATGTTTGTCCTAGTGTTCCAGGATCTTCCTCCTGGGAATTCACTGCTCACTCAGGCAAAGTGTGCTGAGTTTGGAATGGGCTCAGGGACAAATGGGCAAAGGATTATGCATCCTTATTGGAAAAGCAGCCCTTAGCCTCCTAATCACCCATCCTTGATTTCTTTTGTTTATAGATGAAGCAATATCCTCCTTGGCTGTCCATGCAAACAGAGGAAAAGAATTGAAGCCAAAACGTGGACGATTCCTCACTGCAGTTGAGGAAAACCCAATTATTGGCTTAGATTTTCTATTGGAGCTCTCACCATTGACCTAATTTGGATTTCTTTTTTTTTTTTTTTAAAGATTTTATTTATTTATTTGACAGAGAGAGATCACAAGTAGACAGAGAGGCAGGCAGAGAGAGAGAGAGAGGGATGCAGGCTCCCTGCTGAGCAGAGAGCCCGATGCGGGACTCGATCCCAGGACCCTGAGATCATGACCTGAGCCAAAGGCAGCGGCTTAACCCACTGAGCCACCCAGGTGCCCCTAATTTGGATTTCTTAATAGACCCATTTGAAGTTGTTTTCTATCATTTTACTCACAGCTAGAAAACTCTCCTGGATTTCTGCATGAAAGGGGCTCAGTCTGTTATGATTTTCAAAATTTGTTCCATTCTGATTATTCAGGTGGAGGAGTATAATTCTTGCCAGGAGGGGAGCTGGAATCCCTCTTCTGGTTAGAAGGATGGGCCAGAAGCACCTCTGCTCCCTCTGTTGTGTGCACATCACCAGAGCGGGAATTTCCCCAGTAATCTTGGCTGCCATCTTGGGGAGGTGAGATCATTGAACAGTGGGGGTGTGAGAGAGTTAGGTGCTACGGGCAATAACAGCTGAAGGGAATATTCTAGACTGAGGTAGTGGGTCAGAAAAACACCTGCAGGCAAAAGCTCTTTCATGCATGAGCAGGCAGCTCCTGGGAAGAGTCCTGGTGGTCGGAGGGAGCCTTGGAAAGCCTCAGCCAGCAAAGCAGGAGGCCGATGCAATAACATGACGTTGGTCTCATCAACCTGCTGCTGAGGTTTGCTTTGGGGTGAATCATCTCAATGACCAGAACAATCAGCTTAAGCCAAGTTCACCAGCTAATTGCTTGGTCCTTACCTTCATTTCACCAGTGTGGACAGAACCTTGGCTTCTGGCCCAGGCGATCTGAGTTTCTACCATAATCAAGCTACAGGCCTGAAATCCCACAAGCGACTGTCCCCTCCTTCAAGATGGCAATTTCTTCAGTCCTGTCCTTCTTTCACCCCCAAATTCCTGTCTCTCCCCACAGGTTTCATCAACATTTTAATAGAGTGGTAAGACCCTAAAGGGAGCCAATACTCCCCCAGGTTAGCTATCATTTTTTACCTGTGTTTTTCCAATGGTCCAAAATTTCTCTATATAATATGGATTATATATATTTATTATATATTTGTAGAATGAATTATATATTTAAATATACTTCTTTCTTATGTCATATTAGATCATAGTTATAAATGCAAACTGCATTTGGGGTTACTAACTATAGTATAAATAGTATATATAAATTATATATTATCAATATAAATATGTATTTTATTTATATAATATACATTTTATATTTATTTGACACCCAGTGCCAGCACTCAGCCGAACTTAGCCATTAAGTCCCACCCCAAATATCACTTCCTCCTCTATAAAGATGCCACCAACATCCCCAGACTGAGGTTTTCTCTTCTCTGTGTGCTTCTCATCCCCTGGACTGCATCTCCCTTCAACACTTGTACAATGTTTGAATTTTTTTTTTTTCTATATTTTTTCATGGGCTTACACGCTTTCTGATTACAATCAGATCACATTAAACCAAGCATCCTTAGTAGCAGTCCTTGGCACTCCAGTGACACTCAACGTTTATGGAAAGAATGAAATTATTCCAATGCCTGGCTCATAGAAAACATGAAGCAGATGTGTGTCAAGTGAATGAAGAGGGAACAAATTAATAGATGAGTGATAGTCTGGGACCCAAAGCGGATCAGCCCCTCATGAAGGGCCTGGGTGAGAGAGCTCGGCTGAGGCTCACTTACCATATATCTAAACAATGAAAGTTACAAGACAAGGTAACTGACAAACTTATAGAATAAAATGTTCTCGCTTTCTGTCTCAACAAATACATCTTTATAACGAAAAGGGGAAAGACACATTAAAAGTTATGAGTGAAGTGTGACGTAAAGTGGGGAAGATATCAAAGATGTTCGAGTCTAATTAATACCTCAAATGTTGAGGTATTCTATTGAGGGGCTGACGGTTTGGGGATAAATAACAAAATAAGGACAAATATAACCCACAATGTATTTACATCTAGCCTATGCCACTTATTTTTCTTGTCTTCATTTCATCAAAAGCAATGGGGTTTTTTTGTTATACTTGAGTTTTTCACATCATTTCTGTTTTATTGACAGTAATGCCAGATTGCAGAACCTTTCTTGGATCACTGAAGTTTTTAGATCTTTTTACATAGAAATTACTTTCAACCTGGAGAAGTGCAAATATGTAAGCTTGTATGTACAAGAATATTAAGTGCAGCAGTTGATTGATGTTAGTGTTTTATAACGACAAAAATAGAAATAAATAGGCCCATCGCTATGAGAATGGGTGAAAAATTTTGACACAGCTGCACCACATTAAGCAGACACTGAAGGGAAGAAATGGCTGTATCGTTTGACTTGGAGGGATTGCCGGGAGATATTCCTGAGAAAAGCTGTACATACAGAAATGTGTATAATTCATCTCATTTCCACAAAATAGACAATGACAAAAACCCACATGTGTGTGTATACTTTTGACATATTTCCGTAGGATGTTTGAACATGGAGAAAAGTGTGGACGGAATCCCAGTCATGGTTAACATGGATTTTCCGTGCATATATATGGAGGGAGTGGTGATGTAAGTTGTGAGAGGAATGTAGATAGAAGAGAAAAAGTAAAATCTGGCTAAGAAGAATACTCTATACTTAATTTGATCTCAATTGTTCTATATTCTGTATGCACTGTGCGGAAGATGGGAAATCAGAGGGAAAGTTTACATTCACATTTACTGATATAGAGATGTGATAACAGATATGGAATTGTCCAGAAAAATGCTGTGATATCAATCTATTTCATTCACAGCAAATAAGCAACCTAAAAACCCTGTTCATAAATGTGAATGTGTTTAAATGGATGAACAAGTAGAGAAATATGGGAAGACGGGTGTCCGGGCATTAACACTAATCCTCTCAGGGGACGGAGTAAGAGATGGGGCAGGAAAAAGGTAAGTTTTCTTGATACAGCTCAGTGTTGTTCTACTGGTTACAAATATCCTGCTTTTGTAATTGGAGAAATAACAAGATCTTTTCTAAAAAATGGAAATCCTAGAGAGCTGGGCTTCATTGTGATACTGTCACTTAACACCTCTATTTCCTTGGGTAAGTTTTTTAACTTAAGAAATGGGGGGCCTGGGTGGCTCGGTTGGGTTGAGTGTCGGGCTCTTGATTTCTGCTCAGGTCATGATCTCAGGGTTGTGAGATCAAGCCCTGTGTCAGGTTTCCGCGCTGAGCATGAAGCCTGGTTAAGATTCTCTCTGTCCCTCTCCCCTCCTTGGGCACTCTCAATCTCTCTCTCTCTCTCTCTCTCTCTCTCTCTCTCTTGCTTAAAAAAAAAAAAAAAAAAGTACCAGGGGCACCTGGGAGCTTAGTGGGCTGAGCATTGGACGCTTGATCTCAGCTCATGTCCTGATCTCAGGGTCGTAGGTTCAAGCCCCTCGTTGGGCTCCATGTTGGATGTGGAGCCTACTTAAAAAAAGAAAAAAAAAGTTCTAAGGTGTTTAGATAAAAGTAAGTCCAAAGGAAGTAAAAAATAGGTCTGGCATATATGACTGTGGGACCATGTAGCTCTTTTATCTTGTTAAATTATTAAACTAAGTATTTTAACTTGCTAAAACTAAATTAGAAAAACAATTTGTACACTTCAAAAGTGAAAGGAAATAAATGAATCTAACTATGCATCCAGTTAATGGCATAATCATGTCACCATCACACAGGAAGGAAGGAGATTTCTTTAAAGCTCCATGATTTGACCAGACATCACCAGTGACATAAACTCTAAGGAAAAAAGGAACTACAAAAAAAATGTTTTCACTGCTTTCAGGGACCCTATTGTTGGCAATAGCATTTGACTTGATATTCTGAGACTGCTCTCTGTCCACTATTGGACAAACACAATAGTTTCTGCAGTGTAGTATAATTGAGAACGGAGACTTACGGCATGGTTGGAAGGAGACAGGGTTTTTAAGATCAATGAAGTTAAATTAAAAAACCTTGTAATCCTAAAGTGCAGCATAGGGAACATAGTTAATAATATTGTAATAACATTGTGTGGTGGCAGAGGGTAAGAACACTTAAGATGGAGAGACTTTCATAATGTATGTGATTGTCAAATTGCAATGTTGTACACCTGAAACTGCTGTAATAATGTATATCAACTGCACTTTGACAGAAGAAAAAGGAGGAAAAATCCTGTAATTCTAAATCTGAGTTGAAAGAAAAGTCAGAGTACCTCTATATTTTAAAAAATAGATCAGCAATACATTATAACCTTACAAAAGAAACATAACCAATCAGATGTCTCCAAATAGAAATATACACTACAACCTGTAAAGTGGTCTTGAAAACCAAACCTGAATCTGATCAAGCCTCTGGATCTAACTTTCAATCCACATGCAATGCAGGGACAGGGGCAAAGGGGGTTGCAGTCAGAAGAAATTCGGAATATGGGAAGCTCCACATAGCAAACAACCCAGTTTCTTCCACAAAAATGTATAAGGATCAAAAAGAGAGAAATAGAGGGGAAAATACAAACTAGGAGACATAAGAGATTTATCAATTAATTGCAACTTTTGGAACTTTTTTAAAGAAGATTTTATTTATTTGACAGAGAGAGATAGCGAGAGAGGGAGCATAAGCAGGGGGAGCAGGAGAGGGAGAAGCAGGCTTCCCGTGGAGCAGGGAGCTTGATGCGGGACTAGATCCCAGGACACTGGGATCACAACCTGAGCTGCAGGCAGACGTTTCACAACTGAGCCACCCAGGCACCCTTGGAACTTTTTTAGATCCATTTTTTTAATGAAAAAAAAAAAAAAGATATAGGACAATCAGGAAATGTAAATGCAGACTACATATTTGATGATATTAAGAAATTACATTTTTTTTTAGATGGGATAAAGGTTTTTTGTTTTTTTAAAAGGGTATCCATCTTTAGGAGATGTACACTCAAGTATTTAGAAATAAAATTATATGGTGTTAGTATTCATTTCAAAATAATCGAAGTGAGAGAACACTGGTGGGAGAGTAAAGATAAAACCATATTGATCACATTTATAATTTTTGAAGCTGATTTTTGGGTATATCACATTCATTATATTATTCCATTTTTACATATAATTATAGATGTTCACAATAAAAATACATGCATACATACTTATATATGTGTGTATATTTATCAATATTATTTTAAAATAATCCCAAAGTAGAAATAACCCAAATATCATCAACAATAGAATATAAATTAATTAAGGCTTATCCACACCATGGAGCACTCCATAGACATCAGAAGAAACTACAACTGCCTGAAGACGCACTAATGGATCTCATTTGAATAAGAGAAACTGGATGTAACAGAACATACATCGTGTGATTCCATTCAAACATAAATCAGAAACTAACCTAAGGTAGGGGCGCCTCGGTGGCTCAGTCAGTTAAGTGTCTGGCTCTTGATTTCTGCTCAGGTCATGATCTCAGGGTCGTGAGATTGAGCCCCAGGTGGGGCTCCCCACTGAGCATGGGGCCTGCCTGAGATTCTCTCTCTCCCTCTCCCTCTGTCCCCACTCATGCATGCATGCTCTCGAAACAAACAAATACTAATCTAAAAGTGTTATTAATTAGGATGGGGCTACCTTTAGGAAGGAGGACAAAGATATGATTGGGAAGGGGCGTGATGGGTCTTATGATGTATCACTAATACTCTATTTTTCCTATTTTTTATTTTTATTATTGAAGCACAGTTGGTATACAGTATTTGATTAGTTTCAGATGTACAACACAGTGATTCAACAATTGTATACCTTGTCAAGTGTTGTCACTTTCTATCACTATACAACATCATGACATTATTGACTATATTCCCTATACTATTGTTTTAATCTCGTGATGTATTTATGACTGGAAGTTTATGCCTCTTAATACCCTTCACTCATTTTGCCCATCCTCCCACCCACCTCCTCCTGGCAACCATGTTCCTGTATTCATGGGTCCGATTTTGTTTGCTCACTTGTTTCGTTTTTTAGATTCCGTATATAAGCGAAGTCATATGGTATTCATCTTTGACTTATTTCACTTAGCATAATTCCCTTTAGGTCCATTTTTGTTACAAATGACAAGATCTCATTCTTTTTTATGGCTGAATAATATTCTGTTGTATTCACCACAACTTTTTTTATCCATCCATTTATTGATGGACACTTAGGCTATTTCCATATCTTGGCTATTATAAATAATGCTGCAATAAACATAGGGGCACGTATATCTTTTCAAGTTAGTGTTTTCATTTTCTGTTTTCAAATTCTACTTCTATTCAGAAGTAGAATTTCTGGATCATATGGTACTTGTGTTTTTAAGTTTTTGTGGAATGCCCCTACTGTTTTCCACACGGCTGCACCAGTTTAATTCCCACCAACAGTGCACAAGGGTTCCCTTTTCTCCACATCCTCACCAACACTTCTTATTCCTTATCTTTTTTTTTTTTTTTAAGAGAAAATGCATGCGAGTGGTGGAGTTGGGGAGGGGCAGAGGGAGAAAGATAGAGAAGCGGACACCCCGCTGAGTATGGAACCCAACACAGGGCTCCATCTCATGACCTTGAGATCATGACCTGAGTGGATATCAAGAGTCAGACACTTAACCAACTGAGTCACCCAGGTGTCCATTCCTTGTCCTTTTTTTTTTTTTTTTAGATCTTATTTTTCTGAGAGACAGAGAGACAGAGAGCATGGGCAGGAAGAAGGTGCAGAGGGAGAGGGAGAATAGGACTCTCCACTCAGCAGGGAGCCTGACATGGGGCTTGATCCCAGGACCCCGAGACCATGACCTGAGCAGAAGTCAGACACCCAACCGACTGAGCCACCCAGGTTCCCCTCCTTGTCTTTTTGATACTAGCCATTGATGTTTTATTTCTTAACCAGAGAGGTATACACAGAGATGTATTCACTTTGGGATAATTCACAGAGCACTTATGATTTATGCACTTTCTATATACATATTATACTTCAATTAAAAAATTAAAGCATTAACATAAAGAAGAAATAGACTCTGAATGAGCACCTGAGAAACTTCCTTTTGTAATACTCATTTTTACTTTTGAAACTGAGAACTTGGAAGAGTCAAGGTCAGGTGCCCAACAGGAGGGTGTGGTGGCTACAGTGGAAACTGTGCAGGAATGGCTGTTGGGAGTGGGAAGGAGTAGGCTGGAAGCAGGAACCCAGTCACCAGTAGGAAATGCCCATTCAGATCAGAATTGTTGGGACAGTACAAGTTCAGAGGCTGGCAGGAAGGAAAGGCTAGGCCACCAAAAGATTGAGTAGCATGTTCTCACCACACTCTCTACTGAGGAGGTACGGTGTGGTGTAAGGGCCACAAGGCATTGAGCAACACTGTGGCTTACAGCACAGAGGTCAGAGCTGGACCACTGGGCTTCTTCCCAAGGTAGCCAGTGGGGTGTGTTCTGATCTAAATGAGTGTTTACCCCAGGGTGAGCTGGGGAAACTGAGATCTGCTAACATATTCCAAAAAATGGATATGGCTGAAAACGGGGTTAAAAATCAGAGTAGAAGATCTGGCCGAGATTTTGACCATGGGGGTGGGGGTGGTTGGTAGAGAATTGTAGACCTGGAGGCATTGTAGTTGATGGGGCTTGCCCATGCTGGTCACTGGACAAGGGGAGGTAGAAGGAGGGTGTCCAGCTTTCTTCAGATATAGAGTGAAGGTAGTAGGGCCATAGGGCTTTAATGGGCTAACTTTTACTACAGTAGTACAACTGTAGTACAGTTGTAGTACAACTGTAGTACAACTAACTTTTAAGATTATTTATTTATTTATTTATTTGACAGAGAGAGATCACAAGTAGACAGAGAGGCAGGCAGAGAGAGAGAGAGAGAGAGGGAAGCAGGCTCCCCGCCGAGCAGAGAGCCCGATGCGGGACTCGATCCCAGGACCCTGAGATCATGACCCGAGCCGAAGGCAGCGGCTCAACCCACTGAGCCACCCAGGCGCCCACAACTAACTTTTATTACAAATTTACTACAGTAAATTTGATTTGACCTGATGGTCAAATCTTGAACGCAAAGAACTCTGACCCTAACCACCAACACTTTCAAAGAAGCTCAGGTTGAGAGTCAGAGAGACCTGTGTTCAAATCCTTGCTCTATGACTTAATAGCCAAGGGAGTTTGAGTAAGTTGTTTACTTTTCCCATGGCTTAGTTTCCTCATCCATGAGATGCACACAATAATGCCTCCTGCACGGTGGGGAGGGAAGAAGGAATGAAAGGAAAGGTGGGCAAGATGTCGGGCATTGACCAGCTACCAACCCATAAATGGTAGTTGCACCTAGAATACCAATTCCTGTGAGTTTCAGTAGGTTCACACTAGGAAGCCTATCTTGGCAACTCTGCCGTGATTTGGAATGGGTCCTGATGCTTAGCTATGCTCCGTGTAGATGAGATGCTGCGCTAAGCAGCCTCGGCTTAGTGAGCTGGAACTATTTTGTTAGTTGGGGCTCTGTGAAGGATTTCACAGATTCTCGGGCACAGTTCCCAAGATGTCCTCTTGTGAGGGAGAGCCTCTTTGTTAAGGGACAGTCCTTTGCCATCCATTTTGGGAGGGAGTTTCTGGCACGGCATGACTTCCACTCTAGGCCTGTCATCTTGGGCAGCCTCCTTTGGAGCTGGGTAAAGTCAAAGTGCCTGTTGAGGCTCCCTTCCCCGCTGTGAGCTGCCCAGAAGAAGCCCACAGCTGGCAGAGCAGGACCGGCTGGAGAAAGGAGCCTGGGCAGATGGCGCTCCAGTCTGATTGCCACCTCCTACTTCCCGAAGGCTCACCTCCCACTTCCTCACTCGGGTCTCTGAACTCCCTCCGCACTGTCTACAGACCACTTCCCGCCACGCCTCCCAGGACAAAGCAGGGAAAGCCCCCTCAGCCGCATCTCCTCCCACCCATCCCAGTCCCGCTGCATCTTCACTAGCTGTTTTCGTCTGGATAACGATCATTTAGTCCGTCTAGTTCATTTGATGGGTGTGGCCCCCAGAAAATTCAGAAGATGTATGGGTACACCTCAGAAACACAGTTCCTAATATTGGCTCTATGGTATATGACAGGTGTATGTCTATATATATATATATATATATAGAGAGAGAGAGAGAGAGAGAGTATATATATATATATATATATATATATATATACTCAAAAGTATATGGCATACTCCTACAGAGACCAGGATTTCAAAATTAGGTTCTGTTTTAGTTAAGGGCTTTTTTCTTGACTGTGTGCAACAGGGTAAATAGTGATTGAAATGTGAGTGTAGTCATCTGTTTTCCTACCCCCTGCTCATTAAGGAGGATTCTGACTTGTACTACTTAGGTTTTTATCCTCCTCCACCTTCCAAGGAGGACTTTGTCTGGTTAGACCAGTTCTTGGGCTTCTCTGATGGGTAATTATAAGACAGTGAAGAAGGGGGGAAGACAACGAAATGCACACGGAGGGAAGGCCAGAGTGTCTTCCGGGAGGGCTTCTTAAGGACCCGTGCAGCTGCAGTATGGGAGGACAGGGGGTGTTCAGGGAGAAAAATAATCATGGTGTTTGGTAACTACCAGGTTTTCGGACATAACTTTTTTGCATGAATTTTATTTCTTTAACTATAACTCTGCTTGAAAACTGGGCCACACAGATCATGACTTTATGATACAGCTGCCATGAAGAGACACGCTCAAGTTTCTCAGAAAACCTGGGGAGGGGATTTTAAGGATACAGAAGGGTTTGAATTGGAATTGGAGCAGGTCTAAACCAGAAACAGGTCCAGGGACCATCTTCTCACGGGCCCCGTGGGCCTCGTGGTGTCTAGTCCCACCTCTTCTGATTATCCATGACTCACAGGGCCTTTCTACTCTGCTACTGAATTAGTGCTTCATAATTCCTGAAAGAGGGAATCTGCTTAGCCCAACTCATCTTTTTGAGGTGGCCCACATCCTAAATAGTTTCTCAGACTACAGATTGGCTGCCTTGGATCTGGGACATACTTCTAATCCCTTCAGAATGTCTCAGAAGTTGGGGTACCTGGGTGGCTCAGTGGGTTAAAGCCTCTGCCTTCGGCTCAGGTCATGGTCCCAGGGTCCTGGGATCAAGCCCCACATCAGGCTCTCTGCTCAGCGGGGAACCTGCTTCCTCCTCTCTCTCTGCCTGCCTCTCTGCCTACTTGTGATCTCTGTCAAATAAATAAAATCTTAAAAAAAAAAAAAAGTCTCAGAAGGGATGAGCTCAGTTGGAAAAAAAAAAATATGGCCTCTGTGGCTCTCCTTTAAACAGGGTTGTTGTTGGCATAGTTTCACTTTGTTGGCAAAATGAGATGCCATGTTCTGGTCCTGATATGGTGGAAAGCATAGGCCTGGATTCTGGTCCTGGCTCTGTCTGGTGTGGTGACCTTGGTTAAGTCATTTAACTTCTCTGCACCTCAGCTTTCTCATCATGAGCCCTCCCCTCTCGAATATGACAGGGTGGCCAAGGAGAATTAAATAAAATCTTATGTGAAAAGCTAATTCAGAAAGATAGATGCATCCCTATGTTTATTGCAGCATTATCAACAATAGCCCATTTATAAAAGGAGCCCAAGCGTCCACTGATTGATGAATGGATAAAGATGTGGTATATATACAATGGAATATTACTCAGCCATAAAAAAGAATGGTATCTTGCCATTCACAACAACATGGATGGATCTAGAGAGTATAATGTCGAGTGAAAAAAGTTGGAGAAAGACAAATGTCATGTGATTTCACTCATATGTGGAATTTAAGAAACAAAAGAAATGAGCAAAATAAAAGAGACAAAACAAAAAAAACAGACTCTTAACTATTGAGAACAAACTGAGAATTATCAGAGGGGAGGTGGGGTAGGGGATGGGAGGGTAGGCAATGGGGACTAAGGAGGACACTTGTTATGATGAGCACCCAGTGATGTATGGAAGTGTTGAATCACTCTAGGGTATATGTGAAACTAATATAACACTGTATGTTAATTAACTGGAGTTAAAAAACAAATCTTGTATGAAAGGCTTGCAGAAATTTCTAGGGCTTCACAAATGTAATCATATTGACATTTTTTTTAAATATCAAACTTCTACACTTCTCATTTTATTGTTTTTTTAAAATCAGATGTCTTACAATTTCTGCCTTATAGCTGATGCGCACATTTAATGTCAGAGTTTTTATTGTTTTCCCAGATGTTATGAAGTCAGTGGTATGTCTTACACTCAATGGTCTTAACAGTAAACAAGATCTGCATTAGTGTTCTATCACTGTGTACCACAGTTTAGCAGTGAAAGCAATGCCCATTTATTATCTCATCGTTCTCGTGGGCTCACCTGGCTTTCTCATCTTAGTCTCCCAATGCTGAAATCCAAGTGCGGGTGGCCAGGGCTGCCATCACTGATGAGGGTCAGGGTCCTCTTCCAAGCTCACCGGTTGCTTGCAGAATTCAATTCCTTGCGCCTGGATGGCTGAGGCCCTCAGTGCCTGGAGGCCACCTGTAGTTTCTGGTCATGAGACACTCTCCAAGCATGGCAATTTGTTTCTTTAAGGTCAGTAGGGGAGGGTGTCTGCTGCTTTGAACCTCTCTGACTCTTCTGTTTCTGACCTCTAAACCCTCATTGAAAGTGTTTGCCTGATTGGGTCAGGCCCACCAGGATACTCTCCTTTTTGATGAACTCAGAGTCAACTAATGAGGAACATATGAAAAGTCCCTTTGCCTTTGCCACACAGTGTAACTGAAAAGAGGACGGAGATGCCACCAGACTCTCACATCCCACCCACTCCACTCACTCTCTCAGGGAGGGGTTATACCGTGTGTACACACCTGGGGCAGGAATCCGGGGGCCATCTTGGAAGTCTGCCTGCCACAGTATCTACCGATACAGCAGACACAGCAGCGTCACGAGGAAGGTTTATTACAACGCCCAGTTTCCTTTTGTGTCTTCCTGATCCACTTCAGGGCTGTATCCAAAGTAGCTCTCAGAAACCCCTAGTGGAAGTGTTAATTGATAATCTCTCTGTAGCCTCTCCTTCGTTCCCCTCAGGTTGCCAAATGGCCCAGGGTGACAAATAAACTTCGGCTCCTTCACCATCCTTCTGGGATAGATAGTGGCAGCCTCATGTCACCCATGCAGGAGGACTGTAGGATTGCTTGTGGGGTTCCACAGACAAGGAAGCCCCCACGCCTTGGGGCATGGATGAGAAGGCAGTAACTTCTCCCTTGGGTCCCTATGGTGGGATGAATGGCGTAAATTCCTAGGGCAGTCGAGGCAGTCATCATTGCTGTGTCTGATTCTGAGGAGGAGCGCTGCTTGAGGTCAGGCCCCCAGATAGCAGCTGCTATTTGCCATGGGTGCGGGGCAGGAGAGCCATGGCACAGGTGCTGGGCCTTTGCCCTCCCTTATGCCCCGCGTCCTCATGGCAGGCCAGCCTCCCCTCCTGGGAAAGTTCCCACATGGGCCATTCCAAGACCTCTGCTGCCATGAGCACCGGAGAGAGGACCTTCTCAAAGACGAGCTTCTTGCCCTGCTCCCACCTTCCAGCTCTCCGGTGCTTTGTCCTCCTCTCCTCATGTCCGGGGATTAGGAAAATGAGTGGAAGATCGCATCACTTGAGCTAAAGCCAGAGGCACTGGTGATCTTGGGCAGATGGCAATTGTCCACAGAAAGCTTTGTTTTGCCTCTAAGGAATCCCTAATACACTATTGTTAGTAAGGAGAATGGCCTGACAACTTCAATCAAGTCAAATCAACAGAAACCCTCCCTCCTCCTCCTCTGGCCTACAACCTGAAAAGGCAACAACCGTCCAGCTCACTCACACTGCCGTCGCTTGTATGAACCTGAGGTGTGTGGGTTTTGTCCCCATACTCCATTAGACTGCGAATTTCTTGAGGAAAAGGGACCATGTCGTGTTCTCCATTTTGTTCCCACTGCCTGGCACAGCGCCGATACATCTTAAATTCTTGAGGGAAGAAATAAATTAACCTGGAATTTACTACACTCCTTCATGTACCCAGCACCAAACCTTAGTTTTGTTGTGATTGTTGTTTGTTTTAATAAAGTCCCAAAGTACAACCTCTCTTCTCCATCTTTATGTGACTGGTTTATTTCAAGGAGGGGTGGGGGGAACCGTGGGAAGAAGGTAAGCGAGTTACACCAGGATCTGAAAGGAAACAGATAGTGCTAGTGATTGTTCTTGTCGGCTTGTAACAGGCAGGATATAAATATACGTTAGAGAAGAGGAAATTCAAAACAGGCACAGGGAAGCAGGTTGGAGATTTTGAAGAATAGCATGTTCAGACTCTGCTTACTCAGAGGCAATTAGACTGTGACCCTAGGCAAAATGTGTTTCACTTTTGAATGAGATGAAATTTCATCAGCCCGCGAGCCCCACCCCTTCCTGTGTATTTCATTGTAGCATAACTTATTTTTCAAGGGGTGAGGTTTGGGTGAAGGATGAGACTTTTGCCTTCCTTGGAAGCCCAAGTGAACAGAGAGGGGTGCTGTTTTCCTTCTCCGCGATCCCGCCGGCGCTCAATCCCATCTTTTATGCTAAACTTTAATTTTCAAGGCGTTCAGGAAGCATAAGCCCCTCGATTATAGGTTTTCACTAGACATACTATGGACAACATAAAGTTATCTTGGTTTAAAAAAAAAGTCATTGCTTTCATCTAAAAAAAAAAAAAGAGTAGTTAACACACAGATGGCTATTTTGAGTTCAGGAAAACGACTTCCCTTGCCCAAGGCAACTTGCAACCAAAGGAACTCAAAAGTCCTTTAACTATCCCCTTGAGAGAAATGGTTGCTACTCTAAATGGCAAAGAGGGGTCTGCAAATTGTGCTGCCAAACACTCCCGGGATCCAGGGGCCAGTGCTTTGCAAAGAAAACTCTGGGCCTAATGATGGTGTCTGGTTAAACTCCAGACCGGACCGACGGGGTGTACGACGGGGAAACCCAGGGGTTAAGACTCGAGCGTCTGGCGGCCACAGAGCCAGCAAGCTGGGCAAAATGCAGGAAAAAGACACAGACACGCTCAGCATGCTCCCTCGAACCTTGTACCTCAGTGTGTCCCAGCTGCCCACCTGCCGTATTCCAGCTTTGGAGAACACAACCGCCCCCTTGTTCCTCAAGAACACCAGGCAAGGACCCAGCCAGCATGGTCTTCCTTCATGTGCTTGCAGTGGGCAGGATCCTTGCCTACACGTGCTACCCATCATTGTTTGTGCAGTAAACTTAAATTGACTCTCCCCCCCAGAGAAACTTACTTAGAAGCAGGTCTGGGGAACCAGTAAAATGTAGTCGGCTAGTTCCTGATAACAGAGCCCAAAATACAAGGACGAGTCAGGCCAGATAGAGACATCTAATCAGTTCGAAGTACTGTTTGTAACAGTGAGAAGGTCTTGCCCAAACCTAAGTGACTCCATCTTGGGAAGCACGACGATCTTATTATTCACACTGAATATGTTAACTGACTAAGCCTTCCCAGAAAGTACTATTTGTAACTGTCCTAGTATGGAGTAATCTTGAATAACAAGTCACCAGACTGGATGAAACTAGCCAATCAACAAGAGACACACAAACCCGGTGGGTTGAGATACCAAGATATGGATTACAGTTTTACCCAATAAAAGGTAGCCTGTAAGATTGGGAGGGGTTTGCTCTCTTTGGAGACAGCCCTGGCCGGTCAGTCTGACTAATGCTTGGCATAGAATAGAGCTTTGCATAACTTTAACTTTGTTTCAGTCTCGTTCCCCTGGCCAGTCAATCTGATTTCTAATAGTTATCACAAAATAAAGCTTTAAATAACTTTCACTTTGTCTCAGTCTCGTTTCACTTGATAATGGACGTAACAGTAACATATTACACAATGACTCAGGCTCCGAGTCTCTGATGGATTCCCAGAGTGACTGGAAAAGGGGCTCAGGCAAGCTTCCTCAACTGGCTTCTGGTGCTAAAGAAGGGTTTTTCTAGAGTGAAGGTCATGTTAACATTGAAATGTCTCTGGGACCATGGCAGGGAGTAGATGAGAATGAGTGGGGGGAGATTATGACAATCTCCAAAGTCCATTCTTCGTAGGCATTCAATTCAGTCGTGTGTTTGTTTAGATCATGGACCAGCCAAACTGGACACAGCTGTGGACCATTTTGGTTACTAGGCCAAGAGTCTTCCACACCCTGCCCAAGTGGTCTTCTCACGGGGTGAATGTGTTGTGTTACCTCACATGAAGTGGATGCTAACTCAGACGAGCCCCAGATCTACCCCCAGCCCCAGGCCAGCACCTCCCACTTGGTGACTTTGGACCAGGTGGGTGACCTTCCCTTCTCTCAGCCTCAGCCTCCTCATTTTTTAAATGGAGATAATGCCTTCTTCATAACGTCAGTCAGGGTGTGAGGATTCAGAGAGATTCTGTATTGAGAGAATTTGTCCTTGTGCCCAGCCTAGTTTAGAAGTGTGCAATGAACCCCCAACCACACACACTCACACATCAAGCCCTCAACACAGAGCAGCTCTGAGCATGCAGCTAACCCCCAACACCTCAGAGACTCAGCTTACACAACTGTCTGGTTCCTCTCCTCTCCTCCAGATTGTCTTCCCCTTCCTCCCAGGCCCATGCTCCTCCTGGGCCCCAACTGCAGACTTGGCTTCTCTGGCTTGACTCTGGGGAGGCTCCCTCCTGGGAGAAGGTTTGCATCTGCCTTCCAGATCTTTCTAGAGGCACTGGCCCATCCCCTCAAGAGGTATTTGGACAGAAGGCATTGTGTGGCCTCATGTCTAGGTTCTGAAGGGCCCAGGCTCTTATCCCCCATGGTAGGGGGAGGATGGCGAGCCTGAGAAGTGACTGATGATTCAGTACAGAGGGCCCCTGTTCTCATGGTCCTTCTTGGGGTTCCAGCAGTGGCTAAATTCTCAATGGCCTCGGAATCGTCACAGATTCTCCTTCCTTGCTCCTCTATTTTCCCCGACCAAATCTTACCCATGCAATCTGTCTCAGTTTAAGTATCTCTTTCTTAGCCTAGCTGATATGAATGAAGGTTCCTGAGCCCTCAAATTCATGTCTCAAGGTGCTAACTCCCAAAGTGATGGCATTTGAAGGTGGGGCCTTTGGGAGATAATTCGGTTTAGATGGGTTCCTGGGAGCGGGACCCTCACAATGGGATTAGCACCCTTATAAAAACAAGAAGAGAGCAGAACCCACTCTTTCTCAGCCATGTGAAGACGCGACGAGAAGGCAGCCATCTACAAGCCAGGAAGAGGACTCTTGCCAGACACAGAATCTGCTAACACCTTCATTTGGACTTCCCAGCCTCCAGAACTGTGAGAAATAAATGTCTGTTGTTGAAACCACCCAGTCTGTGGAATTTGTTATAGCAGCCTGAACTAAGCCAGAAACCTTCCTTAACTGACAATTATAAATCAGCCCCCCCCCCAAATTCTATTTTCTCAGGAAAAATGCTATGTGGTTTCACTGCATTTATTATAATTTGTACTTATACAGATTATATACTTGAGTGATGGCTTTTTTCGATCTTTTCTTCCCCTGTAGTTATTTGGGTGTATACATAACCTCCAAATGACTTAACAGAAATTTCTTCCTCTCTCATGTAAAACTTGGAGTTGGAAGAGCAGCTCCGCTTCACAGACTCACTGGTTCTGCCATCCCTTAGGTGTCGCCTCACTGATGTGGCCCCAAAATAGCTCCACACAATATCCTTATTCCTGCCCATGGAAGGGAGGGACGGGGAAGAGGAGTCCTTTTCCTTTTCGCTTTAAGGGCTGGAGCCCAAAGTTGCAGGTGTTCCGTCCAATCCAATCCCATTGGTCAGAGCCTGGTCACGTGACCACATGCAGCTACAAAGCATGCTAAAAACCCCGTCTTCATTCTGAGCATCTATTCACCTAGCTAAAAACCAGGGATTCTGTTGGGTCAGCAGAGGGACAGGTGTTGGGGACAATGAGCGGGTTCCACCTGCTATCCTTTCTGACTATGGGAAACTCAGTGGCAGGGACCAGCTTTCTTTGTGTCAAGATCTTGTACTCGGTGTCCGGTCTAGCGTGTGGTCCAGGTGAGGGATGGAACAGGCTGGTGGAGCGAAGATCAAGAGACGTGGACAGGTGTGGGGTCCAAGTTAGAGCGAGGACCAACAGGGCTTTCCATCTGGGGTAAACACAGGGGGTTGCGGAAGGACACTGCTCCCAAACGTGAGCTCCCGGCTTGCGGTCTTATTTACCCTTTCAAGCATTTATTCCGTAAACATCCAACTGAATTCTAAGCTGTCCAAGCTGAAGTCCAGGTAGAGTGTAAGCTATGGGTTCACGTCTTATTTCTGTCATTTAGCCAGCTGCAGGAACTTTAGCCTGCTTTCTTATCTATAAATTCAGGATTAAAACGCTCCGTGATGGGACGAAACGGACTAATGAACGCAAGTGCATAGCACCGTGCCTGACGGGCATCGATCCGCAGTAAATCACCTGTGGCTCTTCCACTGTTGTTTCACCACTTACCCATCCTAAAGCTAGCGCAGGGGCTATCCATCACTGTTTGTCTGTGGATAGGAACGTAAATAAGTTGGTATCTGGTATCTGGTAAATAGGTTGGCTCTGGAAGAAACCGTGCACCGATTTCTAGAGAAGAGCCGAGGTCTGCTGGCTCTCTACCTGACATCTGGTTCCCAGTGGTGCCTTCTCAATGTGTTCCTCTCTTTGTCCTCAGCTGGGCAGGCCGAGCTCTGTGGAGATGACCGGTGGCCCAACACCCACACCCAGTTCAAATGTCACCTCTTCTGTGAAGCCTTCCCTGACCCTTTTCCTGCCATCCGCTTCCTGCCCAGAAAGGCCTGGAAGAATGAGTCACTTCCTCTGTACTCTTGCTGCTCCCTGCCCATTTCTGTTCAAGCTTTTATCTCTCTGGTAACAGGGAGAGGTCTTGGGCTGGCTCCTTCTGGTATCACCCAGCCCAAGCTCCTATGAGTCTTTCCCTTCTAGCCCCTAGCAACTCAGAGCCTCAGGCCATCCAGAAAGAAAGGTCATCCATGCAAGAATAGTCAGAATGTGGTTGAGCCAAGTCTTGAGTGCACACATGGGAGCCACTTCCACTGATGAGCAGCCAATAAGCTGGTTGTTGACCAGAAGGTTGGATGCCAAGGAGGACAGAGAGCGTGGGTCCCCAGCGCCGTTGATCGGTGCTGCTCAGAGGTCTAAGTTTCCAGGAAGTCCCCTGGTTCCGATGTTGGATGGCGTTTGTTGGAATGAACTCTGCACTGCCCTGCTCCATGTGGTTCCCCTTGGCTGAGACCATTTCTCTGGAGCCCCAAGGCCCCCACCCCCTCGTCTCCCCTCCGGAGTGCCCACAAAGCCCAGTTTCTAGTCTTGAGGAGGGGAAGGGGAAGCTTCATCTTGCCTCACTTTTGTCATTTCTAACCCCCCAGGCTTCCTCAAGTCCAGGCTTCAGACAGAATATCCCAAACCTTCTTTTTCTCGAATTCTTCGGGCTCGTCCCCTTGCCAAAGCCCAGATGCAGCACCGTCTGGTTGTCTGCAGGAAAGGGGGTTCACAAGGCAGCAAGGAGCATGAGCGGGAGCTTGGCGGGGGGGGAACTGGTTACGATTTCAAAGATCTACCACATCACGCAGTTTTGTAGTCATTCGCTCCTCTGCCTTATTAGGCAGAGAGCTTTCTGCAAACTGGAGCTCTGTGTTACTGTTTTTGCCTTCAAGGCCTGCATTGGGCCACATTTTTGGTAAATGTTTATGAAATGAATGGCCATATACATGTGTATGGGACTTCTTTGTTGGCAATGTTCATCACATACATTTGTAAGGCCTCTACAGATCTGTGTCCGTTCCTTGGTTTAATCCTCAACACAGTCTCAGTAAGGGAAGGCAGGCAGGATTCTTGCTTTATGGCCAGAGAATTGAGAGACTTGCCTAGGGTCCCTGTGCTGGCTAAAAGCAGGGCTGAGACTGAGGCCAAAGTCGGCCTGCTTCAGGGTCCATGTTCTGTCCATCAGGAGGGAGAGCAGAAAAGGGAGAGGGGAAGGGTATGTGCCCTTATCAGAGCCCTGGTCCCTTGTTAGCATTCTCAGCTGTCCTTTGAAATCAAGTCCCTTATTTTAGGGTCTTATTGAAGCCTGGGGTTGGGGAATAATCCGGAAAAGGATGTTAATGTCAGTTATATCCCCCACCCCCACCCAGGGTAGGTTAGATTTTGTCCGCTTGGCCATAGGCTCCTGGGGACAGCGGAGAGCATGCAGGTGCATGGGACCCCCAGCTAATGCATCACTAGCTCCCAGCGGCCACTAGGAGCCCTCAGCATTTTTAAATAAAGCAGTTCAACTTTTCTGTCCCCTATATATTCTTAAAAATTATTGAGGATCTAAAAGAGCTTTTGTTTATATTGGGTTGTGCCTAGCGATATCTGCAATGAACTGAAATTGAAATTGAGGGATTTTTAAAATACGTATGTATTAATTTAAAAGTAAAAATTTAGGGTAAAGTTCATTTTACAGTTGCTTCATCTTTAAAATGAAAGACACTTGGTTGTTGTTTTTGTCAAATTTGCTTCCAATGAGCACCATCATCTGCGCATCCATTTGGGAAGGGGGTCCCAAGCAAAAGGGCTCAACAGGGACTTTGGGAATTGGAGGCAGGGACTTGAGAGGTCTTCAGGCTCAGACCCCCCACCCCCACCCCATGCACTGGGTTCAGTTATATTTGGAGGGCCCATACTCAGGGTAAGTTAGACCATGTCTACTTGGCCATAGGCTCCTGGGGGCAATGGAGAGAGTGTGGGGGAGTTGGGACCCCTGTCTTGGGACAGTTAGAAGTTTGGGAACACCACCCCTGACCCCCTGGGAAGAGCTGGAGATTAGGGGAGGTTGATCCTCATCCCTAGGAGATGCTGGAAATTTCCTGGGGTCAGGGGAGAGGGACCGTAGTCTGTGGGAGGCAGTAGTTAAGAGGTAGACTGAAGTGTTCTGAACTTTGCAGGAAAGAACTATAAGTGGTAGGGGGCCAGGGCTAGTTGGGGCTCAGCTGTGCTTCAAGCTGTCTGGCTTCATGGAAGACAACTGGAGCTTCTACTCTCCTTCTGCATTCCATCTCCTCCAACATGTTTCAGTAGAAGTACATGTAGAAAGTCCAGCGTCTTGCAGCTGGGCAGTGGGGGAAGCAAGAACTGCTCTCATAGCCTCTTCAGATAATTGGGGATATTATTTCTTGATGCTTCCCAAAACTCGGCAAGTGAAAGTTTCCCAAAGATTAGTTGCAATGTAGAATCTGAAACAGTACCAACGAAACATTCCTACTCTGTTGGACCTTACGCTTCAAATGGATCTTGGACCCATACCGATTTGTTCCACCATGTACTGGTCACTCGGAAACTCTGCATTTACAGAGTTATGCAGCTCCCCTAAGTATTAGCACATTTCTTTATGCAATTTCAACAAACCACATTTATTAATATTATCACTGATACTATCAGAAAAGTCTAAATATTGGAAAGCTGTCAAGCTCAAAGGAGCGAATGAGCTTTTTCTCTATTTTTGATTTTTCACTCAAATGCTCGAATTTTATCTGTGGCAAAAAAATATTACCTGTTGCTTTCCTTTATGCGACAGCCTTGCTTTGCTCATTTGGTAAGAACCCATACATCCAAGGCTGAATACCTAGAGCTTGTCAGTCATTCTCTCATGCACCAATTGTATTCTGGAGGGTGGGGAAATGAGGACAGTTTAGCTTGCAACTCAAATCACTGGAGAAACACTCTTCTGCAAGGGAACAGTCTTGCTTCGGGGTGCAGCGGAAACACTCTCTGAATAGTTCCCATAAAATCACGATCGCAGTGTGAAACTGGCTATTTGGGCTCCATGAGCCCCAGGGGGGTGAAGGATACAATGACAACAAGGACAGGTGGAGTCACAGCTTTGAATCACTCTCAGGTGATTGGCAGTTTTGCCCACATTCGCTTTCACACCATTAGTGAAAAGGTCAACACAGAGAAAAGGCGAATAAGGTCTTAGTATTAAGGAAATAGCTTTGACCTTGAAGACCTGCTGAAAAGGTCTGGGGGACATCTGGGCGTTCCTTAGACCATCCTTTGAGAATCATTGACCTCAAGCAATAATTGGCGGTGGAAA
The DNA here is from genome assembly GCF_002288905.1 of Enhydra lutris kenyoni. Lineage (NCBI taxonomy): Eukaryota > Metazoa > Chordata > Mammalia > Carnivora > Mustelidae > Enhydra > Enhydra lutris. The sequence goes on along the minus strand of NW_019154098.1, from coordinate 16,012,307 downwards.
TTCAGCATCAGCTGGCGGAGAAGAATCATCATCACTCTGGATGTCAGGAGATTTGTATTTAGTTCCAGCCCTTTTCCAGGCCTCAGTTGTATCTTCTGTAAAAGGGGATAATAATATCTTCCTTACAGAATTGTTGTGAGAAGTCAGTCACGAGATGCTGTGAAAGCACGTTGCTGTGGGTAAAGATCTGGGGGAATAAAAAGGCTATTTTTTTCAGGGTCTGTGAGTATTCTTGAGGAAGGGAGAAGCCTAGGCCTGTGGTCCTAATGCCAAGGTGACTGTCTTCTGTGTCCATGTCACTCAAGCTAGAAGGGAAGGAGTTTTTACCCCACAGAGCCCCTTCCAGGGAGTAGAAAGGAACTTGAAGCCTCTTCCCTCTCCCATCGCTTTGCCACCTGTCCCCGAATCTCAAGTGGGCCCTCAGTTCTGGCCTACGTTTCTGTAGTCAGTTTACACTTCCACTTCCTGAGACGACCACAGCAGACAAACTATGGACAGTAGGGCTGAGCACAGGTTCTTAGACTTACACCCAGAGCACAATCCATAAAAGGAAAAAGTAATGAATTGGACCTCCTCAAAATTAAAGACTTTTGCTCTGCAAAAGGCTCTGTTAGGATAAAAAGACAAGCTGCACACCAGGAAAATATGTTTTCAATTATTTGTCTGACAAGGACTCGTGTCTAGAGTATATAAAGAACTCCCAAATGTGGGCAAAAACTACTAAAAATCTTTAAAAAATAGACAGTGAACAAAAGACAAAAATTTCACTGAAGAGGATATATGGATGGTAAATAAGAACGTGAAAACCATTCAAACAACATAACCATTAGGAAAATGCAAATTAAAACCACAGCGAGCACTCCTAGGTGTGACATTGCATTTACTTTAGCACAATGCTGCAGTTGGAGGGAAATGGGACAAGGGTACACAGGATTCCTCTGTATTGTTTCCTACAACAGCATGTGAATCTACAAGTACCTTAAAAGAAAAAGTAAAATTTAAAAATAGAGGATGTCACAGCCATGCTCCAAATCTCTAAGCATTTTCTATCACCCCTAGAACAAGTCTAAACTCCTGATCATGTCTCACAAATCCTACAGGCGCAGACCCTTGCCTCTCTCATCCTTACTCACTCTTTTCTTGGAACACTGGCTTCCTTGCAATCCCTTGAATATTCAAGCTGGTTCCTACCTCAGGACCTTTGCATTGGAAGTACCCCCCTCCTTCACTCAGATCCTTGTATGACTTTCCCTCATTACTTTGGTCTTGATCAAATGATCAGGTCTTGGGCTTTTCTGGAACATTCTATCCAAAAGAGTGTCCACACTGTCATTCCTGCCACTCTCTCTGCACTCTGATGGTGTATTTTGTCAGTATTTGCTTATCTGCATATTGCCTATCTCCATAGAAAAGGGGAGACGAGAGGTTCAGTGTGGGTGATGTCTATTATGTTCACCAGTGCACCCCCACCTGCATGGCACTTGGTAGGTGCTCAACAAGTTTTGATGAATGAATGAACGAATGAATGAACAAATATAAACATGGCAAGTCGATGTGCAGAAATGTTTGCTTTACCACACATTACTCTGTACTAAGCCCTCCTTACATTTCTTGCAAAGCAAATTTGCTTAGGCATGGGAAACTAATTCCAGAAAAAGAGAGGACCTAGGTTTGAGTCCCACCTCTGACACTATTCTGTCCAGGTGAATTTGAATAAATCTCATCAGCTTTTTGAGTCTTGATTTCTTCATCTGAATTTAGGATTGCGCTAAGGAGTCTAGGCATTATAAGATCTCAGTAACTCTGCCCCAAACCTGTTCCTCCTCCTGATCACCATCTCAGCACAGGGAACTACTTCCCCATTCATGTGCCTGAGACAGGAAGCCTGGTGAATCCGTCCCTGGGCCTTCCTTCTTCCCTGCCCCCCACAAACCAGCAGTTGCCAAGTCTTAACTTGTCTACTCGTAAATCTCTCCTCCACGTCTCTTCTACCTTTCCCTCTCTTTCAGCCACTCATCATCTCTTGGCCAAACCATTGCAATATCCTCCCTAACGGGTCTTTCCCATTCATCATCCATACCACTGATGGAATAATTTTTCTACTATGAAATCTGATTATATCAGCGCCTTACCCCAAACCTCAGATTGCTCCCCAGTGCTTTCCAGATAAAGAGCAAATTCCTTACCTTGGCACCAAGCTGGCCCCTGCTTATCTCTTAATCCCATCACTCATCCCTCCCCAGCACTTCCTGTCAACTCCAGTCATATGCTGAAAAAGCCATTCTCAGTCACCTCTGACTGACTTTTGATGCTTGTTCCCTCTGTTGCTGGACCCCTGTGAGATTGTCAGGGTTCACTTAGCCTCAGCTTGGGGCCTCCCTGACTTGCCAGTCTGTTTGATGCCCCCGCCCTGTTCTTACAGGATAATAATTCATCCTCATGCCTAACCCTATCACAGCACTGGGCTTAACACACAGGAGGTGCCTAATAAAAGTTTAGCCGATGAATGACTTATGTGAGACATGAATGAGAATGTTAAACCTGCAAATCCTTGTCTAAGCTGTAATGAGCTGTTTGGGTTTTTTTCCTTTTCTTTTCTTTTCTCGAGCATTAATTTAAGGTAGTTATTTGTAACCTTCAGGAGATCATCTGGATTTGACCCTGCCCAGGGCAAAGGAATGGACAAGATGACCTCTGACTTCTCCTCCGACTTCGTCCACTTCTGTGTGTGATCTTGGCCCAACAATGATATCTGGATTCAAAGAGATGTGGGTTTGAATCCCAGCTCCGCTGGCTAGCAGCGGAATGACCTTGAGCCTTAACCTCCGTGAGGAAAATAATGAGATGTCTACAAAGGGTTGTCATGAAGATTTGACAAAACCACGGAGGAAAAGCCATAGAAGGGTGTTTGGCACTTTCGTGTCCACTTAAGTTTTAGTATACCTCCATCTAGTGGTCTCGGCCTAAGAAAAGGAAGAAAAAAAATGACGAGGGGCAAGAAGCCTTGGGGAGTTAGGACGGATGAGGAGGAGCAGGTCTGAGGTTGTCAGGAAGAACCACAGCTCCTTCGGTGCTGAGCGAATGAAGTGGCCATAGAGGCAGAACAGGAAGTGGGGAGGAAGGAGCCTGCGGAAGAGGACATCACTGTTTAGAGACAACCAGAGTAGCTAAGGGTTAGGGGACTGGGAAGATCTTCCCAGCTAGTGGGTAGATCTGCAGCCTCGGAGGTATTTTCCAGAGTCAGAGAAAGAGGTGGCCTAGGCCCCCTGCCAGCCTGTGGTAATCCTGTCTGCAGACCATCTCTGGCCCTCCTCCTCCCAGTGTGTTCCAAGTCCAGGCAGAGCGCCCACGTGAGGTCTAACTAGGGGATCCAAAATGGTCCGCCTGAGGTACAGCAAAGCCTGGCTTCCACCCAAAGACCAGAGTTGTGTGACCTTGACTGGGTCATCGGACTCTTCTGGCCTTCAATTTTCTCATCTGTAAAATGGGGATAAACTACCTACTTCAAAATCTTTGGAGGACAAAGATGAAAAATGGACATCAAGATGAAAAATGTTTTGTACAGAAGAGACCATCTAAGTCACATCCCTTCCTTTTATCCGACTTACTGGATTTTCTTTTTTTCTTAGCACTTACGACCTCATATTTTATAGAGTGTACTCATTTATTTTGTGTCTCCCACAAAACAGACCCCCACGAGAAAACGAACTTTGCCTAGCGTCTTGCTTGCTACTGGAATCTTAACACCTGGCAGGATTTACTAGTACTGAGTCAATGAAGGAATGGATTCTGCTCCTTTAATTCTTCCGCTAGAATGTAAACCTCGTGAGGAAAGGAGCGCATCAGTTATCTAGTGCTGCATAACAAATCATCTCCAAACTTAGTGTTTTTTAGCAACCAGGATCCTGGCATCTGTGGATCAGGAGTTGAGAGTGGCTCAGGAGGTCAGCTCTGGCTCAGGGTTCTCCCACGTGCCAATGGGGCCATCATCGTTTGAAGGCTTGACAGAGCCCAGGGGATCCAAGGTGGTTCACTCACATGGCTGACGGGGGCTGCCCAGCTGGCTCCTCTCTTGGACATTTGCTGGGGCTGCATTGTCTTCCTGTTAGGGCAGCTGGCTCCCCCTAGAGTCAGCACTCCAAGAGACCAGGGAGGGAGCTGAAAATGCTTTATGATCCAATCTGGGGCCACAGAGCCTGAAAGTCGCAGAGCCTCCTGCCACAATCTGTGGGCCACATAGTCCAATCTTCATTCAGGTGGGAGGAAACCACACAAGGGCATGAATATTGGAGAGGAGGACATTGGGGGCCATCTTGGAGGTTGGCGACCACAAGGACAGTTTATTTGGGTCCTGGCACATGGTCAGCATTCAAAGAGCATTTGTTGAATGTGTGAGTGAATGCGTGTGTTCCACGCGTTCCTGGGCTAGGCATGGAAAGGAAGTCAGACCTCATTCTAGTGGAAGGGTGGACACATAAAGGGACATAATAATTCTGCATCTCTTAGCAGAAGATGGTCTAAAAATTCCAGGGAGACTTGTTCAGTCTCCCAGAGATCAGGCAAGTGGGTGGCATGTGGGCTGGGTTCTGAAGGGTGAGTGGAAGGAAGAGGAATGAAAGGAAGGGGAGTGCCAAGGAAGGGGGTACAGCATATGCAAAAGTACTGTGAAAGCTAGGGAGATAGGAGCAGAGGGAGGGTGAAAAGAAATAGAGTGAAAAGAGAAAGATGTGTCATCAGAGTCGTGTTTATTTCCTTTTTATATACATGAAACTTCTATTAGTGCCTTTGCCTATAGTAACAGTACATAATGTTAGTGATATACTTCAAATAATATATTAGTAATAACATACACTATTACATCTAGGAAGTGATATATAGTAGTAGTAATAAAATAATAAGTAAGAGTGTAACAATGAAACAACGAGGGAAGAACGGAAAGCACCTTGAGATGCTGTGTGGTCCATGACCTCCCAGCGATGCCTATTCGACATGTGTTCAGCTCCCCACCAAGGTCAGGCTCCAAGCCAGGCGCTGAGAATATGAGGATGAGGACAGCTAAGGGTTAGAGGGAGGAGGGCAAAGGCACGAACACAAATCATAGTGATGAGAACCAGAGTCATACAGGTTCCTGGAGACGCAAAGCAAGGGCTCAGAGGGCCAAAGCAGGCACCGCTGCGGCCCTTTGAAGGAAGAACGGAAGCCTAAGAATATCTAAGAGACCAACTTGATCCCTGGTCAACAAAGATCCAGGCCTTTGTAGAGACCGACTCAGGGTTTTTTGAACACTCTTCTTGCCTCCATGAGCCAGCCAGAGGCGCAGTCCTGCCCGCTTGCCCGCAAGGGAGAGATGCCTTCCCCTGGAGGGTAGTTTGTGGCAGGGTGGCTTTGTGGGGGGCGGGTTCTGGATAGCCCTGCAGCCTGGTGGGCTCCCTCTGCCACGTCAGGCCTCAGCCTGGGGACTGGAGAAGCACGGGAAGGAAAACAGGGACAGCAGGCTGCCCCAGTCCCCAAACCCCAGCTCCCCACGGCTTGGGCTTAAATTATGACTCGATATTAGTTCTCCATGGAGCTTCCTCCACATCCTCAGTCCTGAGGAAATGAAAGCACTTCTTCCAGATTCTCCCCCGGCGCCCACTGCCAAGTGTGTTGCACTGGGAAGCAAGGAATTTGCTCCCTTGTAAAATGAAGGATGTTGAAGCCAGGGGCAGAAGCAGACTTGCCCAGGCAGCGGGCTAAGGGGTGAGGCAGGACTTCTGAGAACCAAACATGGGTGTGAGGAAAGGTCTTTAGAGGTGGCCTGGGCAGTCTCCCATAGGAGTGGGACAGGAGAAGCCTAGGAAGGCACTGGGGGAATGGGCTCCCATCCCACAGGAAAGGGACTGCTCAAAGCCACAGGACACCAGAGGAGAGCCATACCAGAGCCTGGGCCAAGAATCTCCGCCTGGTACTTTCCACTGCATCACGGACAGACTCCAGCTTCACAAGACCCCTCTGGGAATTTGAGAAATTTAGAACCCAAAGGACACTGGCCAGCTCTTCCCACATTTCCTGAGCTCTCTGTTGTCCCAGGGAAGCCATTCTCCAGGTTCTGAGGGGACCCCTGCTCCCTGAACCATGCTGCCCAACCCCAGGACAACTGGCTGGCCACTGGTGCACTCTGCTTTACACTAAGACATTAACTTCACACCCAGTCATTATCGCCCACACCACTGAGACAGTGAGAAACACCCTCTCCAGGCAGCTTGGATTAATGAGACCACAAAGCACCAGTAGTAAATACCCATAAAGCACAAGCACATGGAGATTCGGCCCCTGCTCTCACCGCTGGTGACAAAGTCATAACTTGTAGCCTGGTGAGAGCCAAGCCCAGAGAGTGAGAGGTCCATTCTCTAAGTGTGGGACACACTCTGGAAAGGTTCCATGAAGGAGGTATCCTTTAAGCTGAGCTTTGGGAGATGGGTCTGCCTCACAGACCGAATGGGGAAGGCATTTTGGGGGAGCAGTAGGAGGCATGGGGTCTCTGAGCAGCTGTGGGCAGCTCCACAAGGCTGAAGACCCAGGGCTTGGGGGGAAGTGTGGTGAGTGATAAATCCAGTCAGAGAGGCTGAGCCCAGGTCTCAAAGGACCCTATGACCAAGCTGAAAGTGTGCATTTTGCCCTGACGGTCAATATTTGGGGAGTCACTGAAAGATTCTAAACCAGAGAGTAACATTGCAGCAGAGACTTTTCCTTTGAATGGCTGTGTGACCCCAGACAAGATACTTAACCTCTCTGTGTCCCAGTTTCCGTGTCTGTGAAATGGGGATAATGAGTACCTTTTTCATCCAGTTTTTCAGGAGGTTTTAAAAGAGATTATGCATGTGAAGAACTCGGCACAGTGATGCACATATAGTTAAACATTCTACAAGTCATAAGCTCACTAGTGGTACATTTTAGAAAATCACTCTAGTTTCTAGATAGAGAATAAAGTAGAAGGGAACCGAAGTGGACCAGGAGGGCCACAGAGGAGACAATTGCCATGGTATAGGTGTGAAGTGATCATGGCCTGAGCTAGCACGGAGGCCTTGGGGAGGGACACCGCAGGCTGAAATGGGAGATGTTGAGAACAGAGAACCTTCTGGAATGAGTGGCTCTTGGCAAGTGCGGGTAGTGGCGGAGAATGAGGAATGTGGATTTGCCTGTTAATCACTGAGATAGAAAATCCAGCTTGGGGGACTGGACATGGGAATGATTCAGTGGTTATTGACATGTTGAGTTTGAGAATGTTGTCTACCCAGGAGAAAGCTGCCTAGCTCAGCTGGAGAAAGGTCATCTGGGGAGTAGAACTGAGGGTCAGCAGCACAGAGCTGGCCACTGAAGCCATCAGAGAAGACAAGATGGCCCAGGGGCTGAGTGTAGCCTCGGAGAGAACGTTTGAGGGGGTGGGCTGAGACCTCCCCTCATCCCCCAACTACATCAGGAAATAAAGAGACCTGTGGGGTTCTTGGCTGGTCTGTCATTAAGAATGTTGGTTTTCTGTAAATTGAATTTTATTTTCCATGTCCTAGAAGAGGCTGAAAATAAAAGCGAACAGTAAACTCTTGACATGATCTATTTGCTAAATACAGATCTTCACATCCTGGGTAACAGACCCCTTTCATGTTTGAAATTTGAAACAGGGCAGGTCCCCATCCCACGGTTTTCACCCCATGTCCTCCACGGTCAAGTCATCAGGGGACTTTCTCACATGGCTAAGCCAGAGCCTGTGGTCTTTCTAGACCAGACTCAAATGCCACACCACTTCTACCCACTCTTCCTCTCCCACCCAAGGCAGCCACCATGGAAATAGTTTTGAATTATGTTCCACAGCAAAAGCAATGAGACATGATTTTTTGGCAAAACAGATCTCTTGATCTGCTTGCACATTAGAATTACCTACAGAGTCAAAAAAAAAAAAAAAAAAAAAAGCCCCACCTGAGCCCTTCCTTGAAGCTCTCAGAATCCCTGGGCAAACTTGACATGAGTCCCAGGATCAAGAACCTCAGGAACAGTTTCCTCATCTGAGCAGCCTGGTCACTGGTCACTGCGGGGATGACAGCGACACAGACCTGAGCTGGAGAAGGTCAGCACCCAGCTGCACCCCAACTGTCCCTGAGCCCTGGGTAGGTGCTTCTCTGGCCCCGGACCGCATGACAGTAGCTCAGCTCTAGCTTGGTTTGCCAGGCCTGTGGGAGCTGTCTAGGGTTCGCTTTCCACAACTTTTCTGGACTGCTGATGCCCAAGTTTTGTGGAAAGGACTATGAGCTAAAGTTTCTGCTCCTTCTTATCCGAAGTCATCCCTCTCTGATTAAAAAAAACTTCCCAGGAATATTCTTTCTGGTTAGAGAGGTGTCCTTTGGTGATTTCCATTGGACGAACTCTCAGACAAACGTCTCATTATTTTCTTCTACCTCGAATGACCGCTGTCCTGTCCCATCCTCATCACTATTGACATCGGGGGCCACATCATTCTTTGCTGCAGGATGCTGTCCTGTGCATTGTAGGGCATTAACAGTTCCTCTGGCCTCAACTCACTAGAGCCTGGATCCCTACATGACCCACCCCCACTCCAGTCGTGGCAACTGAAAATGTCTCCAGACGTGGCCTGAGATCCCCTTGGGGCCCACATCACCCTAGCTTGAGAACGAGTTCTCAGGGGGAACAGCTCGTTGAGGGCAGGGTTCATGGGTAGGTCAGCTCTTTCTCTTCTGTCACAGCTTGCCCCTGGTGCCTGGCACTTGGAAAGTGCTCCCTCGGTGACCGTGAGGGAGCCCCTCTCGGCGGGTGGCTCACGTGGACAGATGTGGCAGGCAGAGGGCTTTGTGAGACGGTGATGTAGGATGTTTCCCCCGATTGTCCCCCTTCCCTGATCCAATTCTCCCACTCCCAGGTATGTGGCAGGCCCTGCACATCTTTTTCTTCCTGTGCCCAGACTTTTATTTCCAAAACCCATTGAGGTGAACAGGGTATGAGAACCAAAAATTTTCCTCTGGGTTAAGAAGAGATTTCCAGGGACTTGGGCAAGAGATAAGCAAGTAAGGTCAGCAAGCCCCAGAAATCTTCCGAGCCTATGGATGGAAATGATGCACCAGGAGCCTTGGTCCTGGGCAGGGACCCATGGGCTCACCCAAAACCTCGAGTCCCAGGTGTGGCACAGAAGTGGCAGAGACCTCCTGGTCAGAGACCATAGGCATCTTAGTAGATGGAGGTTGATGACCAGCAGGACCCTCCAGAAATCGGGAGATCATGTAAGATGTCAGATCCCTGTTACAAACTCTGGAGGACTCGGGGAAGAGAAACCAAGAAGTACTGAGGCAGTATGAAGCTGGAGACGAAATCAAGTTGATTTATTGAAAATGGAGAGATGCCGTTATTTATGGTGCACCTGACTCTCTGGCCTGGGATCTGAACCATGGTAAGTATGAAGCACCACAGTAATCCTAGCTGTAATTCACTGAGTGCTTATTATGTACGAGACACTCTTCTTTCAGCTTATGGTGAATTATCTCCCAATTGTCCCCAATATTCCTCCTCTTAGTAAGTTCCCCTGTAACTGCCAAGTTAAGAGATAAGGACTCAGAGACATATTCCAGCTGGATGACTCGCCCGGCATCTAAGGGGGAGGGGCAGCAGAGGAATAGCAGCAAACACTTAACACTGTGTCAGGCGCCGTACCCTGAACCTTATAAGCACTAATCGATTTACTCCTCACCAACAGCCTAATGGGGTTGGTTTTGTCCCCATGCGCATTTGTAGAAAAACAAGTGGAGAAACAGACTCAAGGAATTATCCAAGTCTTTCTGCTCACAGTTGGCAGACTTGGAATTTGAACGTGGGAGAGAGCCTGTCCGCAAAATTTGTGTATCTAACCATGAAGTCATCCTTCTGAGACTCCGGGACCCAAGCACTTAGCCATACTCTGCTGTTTGGGCACCTAGATATTCATAAATGACCGAGTAGTAAAATGGGAAATTTGTAGGAACCAAAGCATGGTTAGAACTAAAATGGCTTGTTAGTGTTCCAAAAAGAAGAATCAGGCAAAGCCATGAGTTGCTGGCCTGCCTCTGGAATGCATAACACTGAGCTGAAGACCAAGTCACCCACACAAGAAATTATTGTCTTTCCTCATCTCTAAAGTAGGGATACCAGTGCTGATCTGAGGACTGATGACTGAGGAGATCATCTCCTTGTAATGGATCTGCCAGGGACACTAGCCAAGTGGAGAGTGCAGGCAGAAGAAGACAGGGAAGGGGGAAAGAAATCATTATCACAGAGAAACAATGGAAGGAAGTGGCAATGCTTGACTTGGAGAAGTCTGAGGGGAATACAGGTGTTTTCAACAACCCCAAGGAGCCAGGATCAAACCCACCGGGAGTCAGGATCTTGGGAGGTTTTGTGGTGTGTTTCCAGCTACCCAGAGTGCTCTGGGCTAGTGTTTTCTCAGTTGCTGTCCCAGAGCAGGCTCCCCAAAGACAGCGAGTGGCCTTCATTTAGACCCTGATTTGAACAAATGATAAAGACAGTTGTTGGGGGGTTGTTTTTGTTTTAGATGACAAGAGAAATCTACATTTGGGCTGGATGTTGGGTGATATTAACAAATTCATGTTATCTTCAATAGGTAGGTGTGATAGTGACATAGTAATTATGCAAGAAAATGATCTACCCAAGTCCCCACCCCTTACTTTTCTAAAAAGTTGGATGTAAGGGTGAAATGGCATATTGTATGCGGTTGGTGTTACAACTTCAGCACAAATAGGTTGCATTTGGTAAAGCAGGTCTGGTGAAACCAGGCTTTGACCGGGTTGTTCATTGTACTCTCTAGTTCTGTTTCTGTTCGGAAGTTTTTATTATGAAAAGTAACAAACTTATCCATATGTAATTTTTACCCATAGATATTTTGACAATGAAGGAACAGAGGTGAGGTGGCTAACCTTGACCCTGAGACCTCCTGTAACTGACCTCCATACCTCCTGTAACAGAATCCGTTAGCTGGTGCACATGGAAAGGGGGGTTCCAGGCAAGCTCCCTCTCGCACTCTTTCTACACTTGTGTCAGCATCTCCTGATGATGAGGAGCAGGAGGCTGGCTGAAGACAAAGCAAAAGCTGGCACCTTGCACCCCCTCTCCACCCGCTCCCCTCGGTAATGTGTGTGACATTTCCTCAGGCACCCCTGACTGCCATAAATGAGAAACAAATAGTTAACTTGCAGAGATCACATCCTGCAAGAAAGAGTCTCCCTTGGTTTACAAATGTCCTAGAGATCTACAAACAAAGAAGTTACCTTATCAATAGCACAATTTCCAGAGGCAAATAACTCAGTTCCTCAAGCCCTAAATAAAGTTAAATTTCTTCTAAACCGAAATCTCACTAACAAAGACGCTTGATAGCAGAAATGTGAATGGCTTGCCAAAAGACAACATTGATCAAGCCGCAAGGCCTCCAGTATCCCGGCACCTTGTAGGCCCTATTTAGCATACGAAAGCTCCATTGAAACCTCCCTTCCCCTCACCTTCCCCCAACCGCAAGGTACATAACCTTCTCTCACAACCATCTCTCACAACCCGGGGCCGCAGCTCTTCCTGCCCACGGGTCCTGTCCCCGTGCTTTAATATACCACCATTTTGCACCAAAGATGTCTCAAGAATTCTTTCTTGGTCATCGGCTCCAGACCTCAACCCACCGAACCTCACCTAGGTTCTAGAATTTCATCACTGAGGCGTCTTTGTGGACATATCCCAGGCACATCAGGCTACGTCTCAAAAGGGATGGACTGAAATCCTTGCTTGTGGGTATACCCAACAGTGCCGAGGGTGGTAACTTTCGTACAAGAAATGGGGTAAAAAATATAAGCCAATATGAACATAAACCCATATAAATACATATTTATTTGTATTTCCCAAAAGAAACAATGGCAGGATAACCCTAAAGGAATGAAAATGGTTGTCATAGAGGAAGAGCAGGAACAGGCTAGAGAAGAAGAACTGAAACTTCCTCGACAGTATTGGTATTAAGTATTATGTTTTACATGATTTAAAAAAAAATAAGGAAAAAAAAAACTACCTGCCTACGTATTTTGACTTTGGAACAATATAAATGTTTTACATAGGTTTAATAAACATTAAATGAGTAAAAAGCAATCTTTAAAACCTGAAAACCACTGAAACAAACAAACCTAACTATAGTCCAGTGGGTGGCATCATCATACAGAAAAAAAAAAAAAGAAAACAAAACTTTTCAAAAGACTTTAAGCTCAGTATTTTGATTGTATGTCCCGAAAGCAGGAGTCTTTAACCTGGAGCAGTGCTCCCCACCCCAGTGGACATTTGACAGTGTCTGGGGACATTTTTGGCTGTCACCAATGGAGGGTGGCTTCTGGCCTCTAAATGGGGGAAGACACTATAACCCACAGTGTGTTCCCACAACAAAGACGCATCCAGCTCAAATACAGGGTTGAGGTTGGGAAATCCTGCCCTAAAGGAGTATATTGTAAGGGCAAAAAGAATAAAAAGTTAGCTCTTCAAGATCACAATCTCAAATATTCTACAAACAATACTGACCACACTCTTGCCATTTGAAATGTTTATAGGTATGTTGTAAGATAAGGTGAATAAGTGATTCTGTGTTAATGTCACGAGAATTCAAGATTTGGGGCATAGGAGAAAAGAGACACGAGAATAGAATCAGAGAAATTCAGTGAAAATTCTGCAATCCCTTGTCTGGTGCCTCGGGCATCCATGGGGCACTGCGGTCTCAGGGCATAGACTGACTTCTTACAGAGTGTGGCTGTCTTCCAAAGAGGCAGAAAGCAAAACCTCGGGCCAGTGAAGGGCTACACCCAAGGGCTCACAGCATCACAAGCAGTACCCAGGTCTACCTTGCTTCAAGGAGGTGGTAAAACCAACTGTACTTCTGGGTGGGGGCGTGGCAAGGTCACAGTGCAGAGGAGTATTCAGAATGGAGGTACTGGGTGGCAGCTTCCGACAGCACAGTCGGCCACAGGGGGGTGGTGGATGAGGACAGAGCAGGGCCCAGATTCCCCACCAGGGGTTACAATCAGGGCTTCTGACTCTAGGAAGCTCAGGGAATGGCAAATTCCCAGCCTACTTTCCCCCACATGAGCTTGCTAACACTTTGAGATTCATCAAGAGTTTTCCAGAACTCTTTGGGTTACTCCTGATTTCCAGACACAACTGCCTTTCCCCCAAGGGCAGTGGGTTGAGACCCAGTTTCTGGACCCGAGAGAGGAAGCTCGCAGCTGCCTCTGCAATGAAGGGACCTGGGCTTAGAAAGCCCCATCCAGAGGACTGCCTGCTTCTCCTCCTGGTCTGGATCCTAACAAGGAGGCTGCTACAGAGGGAGAAGCGGCAAGACCAGGAAAACATCTCTCAAAACCACCCAGCACCTGCGCCTTCTGGCCCACATCTGCCTCTCACCATCCTTCTGGCACTGGGAGATGGGCCAAGACACAGGAAGGCTGGAGTCAAGGGGGTACTCTAGGAACTTGGGGCTGATGGGCGCAGGAAGCACGGGAGGAGGGAGGGGCCCAATGTCAAAGGAACAAATGTTGTCCAAGGGCTTCATCATTTTGACAGCTTCTCCGTGTAGAGAGCGGCAGCTTTGTGGGCACAGTGCTCATTCATGCTTGGAAAGCTCTAGAAATGAGTACGTAGGTGAAGGGAAGAGCCAGTTAGAGAAAGTGGGATGAGGTGGGGGCAGGGGGGGTCACTGTGGACACAAGTGGGGTACAGGCCAGAACACTCCTTAGCTGGGCTGGTGTGGGAGTTGATGGCCTCTGCCCTCTCCCACCTCCTTCCAGAGATAAAGAATTTTACTGTAAACCTGTTTGTTTTCTACCAAGCTCAATTCCTCTCTTCCAGCTGCGGGCCTAACTCCACACCCAGGGGCTCTCAGCTGCCCCTTCAGGGCAAGGGCACCAGGATGGGACACACGCAGTCCGCAGTCCGGGAGAGGGAGGCAAGGGGAAGAGGAGAAGAGGGAGAGGAGCTTTGTTTTCGCTCCCTCCAGCTGTGGGCAGGACCAGGGACAGGGTCAGGCAGGAGCACAGCACCTTAGAGCATGGTAAGCGATCTACCATGAGTTTTGAGGAGGAGGAAATCATGCTTCCTCATCTCTGTGTGGTTTCCATCCTGGTCCACTCTGTCCAAAGTAACAGAAAACTAGTGAGGGGCAGTTAGAGAGCTATGGCCTGGGTTTTAACAAATCTTATTGAATGAAACTAATTATCAGCGTGCCTTAGTAGTTCCACCATCTTTACCAAGACATCCAAGTTCTGAAGAGCATTGTTGCCTCTGCTTGCGGCCGAATGTCCTGGGTCTCTTTCATTTCTTCCCTCCAAACACACTTTCCTCTTTGGTCTCATAGCACCTTTCTCACTTTAGGTGGAGGGTGGGGTGGGTTGGGGGCGGGGCTGACTCTTTTGCCCTTTATGTGGTCCTAGCCAGGTCCCCAGTCATGATGCTCCACACTATGGTGGCCAAATGACTCAGGCTACCTGAAGAACTCCTTTTCCTGGGCATAATGACTAATCCAGGGTAGGTAGGCAACAGAAACTGGGCAAATCAAGAACTTCCCTAAGATTTTATGGTGGATACTAGAAGCAATCATGTGGTCCTCCCCTAAAATCAGGTCTCTGTAGGCTTAGGGGTGTTGGCAGAGCTGGTCTGAGTGACAATAAATCTGGAACCCAACACAGTGGACAGGTGGAGTGAGAGAGAACTGATGACATGACGTGAGTCCCTTGTAGGGTGGGGTGAGTGGACTAAGGGGCTTTAGCAAAAAAATAAGACTCTGTCCCCAGGCTTTTCTCAAGCACCGCTATCCGGAGTTCTCTGCCACGTGGCAGAGCAAAGCCAGAACTAAGGGTGTTGCCTTCCTACCCAAGCTGTTTATTCAGGTGGACTCGGGACAACTTAGATGGAGAGCATGGAGGTCAATAAGTACAGTTTTTAGACAAATCTAGGCCAAACCAGATCTCGGCTGTCCTTATTTGAGCAAATAGACTTGAAGCCTACTTGGGGCTTTTTGGGGGAATTTTATCGCCCCTGAAACTACAAGGCTGACCTGCCAAAGCCCTTGACCCAGAGGCAGGTCTTGGCTCTTCCCCCACACCTATAGGAAGAGACTGCGATAGCACTGCAGCCCACCGCCCCCCCAAGGGGTATAAACCTGGAATGCCATCTCAGGTGATCAAGGTGGGCCCTCCCAAGGGGACAAGTCAACAGCTATAGAGCATGTCAGCCAGGGAAGGTTCCCCTGGGGGGCAGGACCAGGATTGACAGAGGGACCCCTCAAGTGACTCACTGACTGGTGAGGAAGAAAGTCTTTTCTGTTCCCACCCAGTGGGATTTGATCACTGCTATGGTGCAGTCATGTCCTTGGGTTTTCTTTGTATGCCTCCCCTGAATGGGACTTTTTATTGTAGTTTTCCTGTTCCTACCTGGCATTGTCTATTGGTGTAGAGAAGTTGGGGGAGATCTCTTGTTTCTTCAAGTTGTGGTGCCAACAGAAATGACACTCACCCTGAATGCTTAGCACTCGGGAGCTCCTGGTTTTGAACTCATCAAAGTCTTTGGGGTCTGGAGCTCATCTTCCTCAGAGAAGGTGTGACTGTGTCTAGGTGTGAGAAGATGAGGGACCATGAACAGTTGGTGGCTGGAAGAATGGATAGCTTCAGGCACTGTTAGACAACACCCTACTGTTGGTTCTTCCCCTTCTTTTAGCTAAGAAGGCACTCAGTGTTTGTCTGGACACCTGGTCAAGCTATTTCCAGCCTCCCTTGCTGCTAGTGTGGCCAAGTGCCTGAATGAAAATGAGCAGAAGTAATATAAACGACTCTGCGTCAAGCCCTTAAAAGGAAGGGACTTATCTCCCTTCTCCTTCCCCTTCTCCCTACCCTGCTGCTGGAATTCGGTTGTGCTGGACAACCACTTTGGACTATGCAGTCAAGGAATGGCTGATTCTGTGTCATAACTCCCAAACCTCCAAACTTTTGTTCTTGAGGCTTTTACGAATTCAGTGAATGTATAGAAATCATATCCTATAAAAATTACTGATACCAGGGGCGCCTGAGTGGCTCAGTGGGTTAAGCCTCTGCCTTCGGCTCAGGCCATGATCCCAGGGTCCTGGGATGGAGCCCCGCATCGGGCTCTCTGCTCAGCGGGGAGCCTGCTCCCCTCTCTCTCTCTCTCTGTCTGCCTCTCTGCCTACTTGTGATCTCTTGTGGTCTGTCAAATAAATAAATAAAATCTTTTTTAAAAATTACTGATACCAGAAAGCCATAAAAGCAGTAACCTTGGGAAGCTTTGAATTAAGAGTAAAGATTAGAAGATAATAAAGAGACAAGTGCAAATTCACAGTATTAGTGGTTGTATTGTTGGTATTAGCAGCGCATGGGTATACAACTTTTCAGGTGGGCTACACATTAGTGAGGGGAGACCTTCCCCATTCTGACCCTTGCTCTCCTTCTCTAAGTAAAGTTCCTGATAGAATTAGCTAAGGATGCAGAATGTCCTCAGAAGTCTGGGGCTATACAGGACAGGAATAGCTAAGCACATCCACAGTGGAGACCATGGACCCCAGAACTCCCAAGAGAAGCCAACCCCTTTGGAAGTGTTATTCTCAGGGTGGGGGACTGACAGACCCAAGCCCATTTCCAGTCCACCACAGCCTCTCTGTGCGAGTGTTTTGCTACAGGATTAAATATTGTCATTCAGGAAGAATTAATGCCAACAATCCACACACCTATTTGACAGTAGGCTCATAAACCACCTCCTAGGTTCTGAGCCATACGGCATGAATAAGACTCCCTCCTCATACAAGAGAAGAAGAAAACATAGTATCTTCCCTCTGGCTTTCCAGTGTCTGAGAAAACCGTTTCCCCACAGCGTAATCACTTCTGTAATCAAAGTGACATTCTGTGCATATGTTGTCTGCTTCTCAAAGTGTTTCGTGCATGCAAAAGAAACTCACTTATTAGATTCATAGTTTTAATTATTTGTTTACGTAAGCTCTTGATTACAAATTTCTAACTGATGTTGAAATGTCCGGGGAAATTTAATGTTAAGTCTTTATGCTTTAGTTGATTATGTGTAAATAGCAAATAAATATTTTTGAAATGCAATTGCTAAATATTAAAGGGAATGTTGTTTTAGAGATTAATGAGTTAGCACCTTCATTACATAAAAGACAGGTAGGTTCTCCTCTCTGTATTAACAGCCCCTCTGAAATTAGCACTGTGCCTAGCCAAGAACAGGTGTGATAGCTCATTAACTCCTTCGGGTCTCAGTTCCCTCATCTCTACAGACAGGGGGTTGGATTTGATCATTGCTAAGCCTTCATCTCTAAGATACTGGGTTACTATTAAAATTCAAGAACTGTTTTGTTCGTGTTTATACCACATCTTTACCAAACTGGAACAATCAACCACACAGAGAAATGGAAGCCATCTCCCTCAAATTGACATTGACCTCTAGCCTGCCTTTCTTTCTTTTATAACATCGCAGCTGCCTCTGTGTAAATAGACTGTCAGCATTTTGTCATGGCACATGTCTCATTGATAGGTTTGCTAGGCACACTTACAATCAAAACTCAGCCCGTCTTGCAGATAATTACCAGCTTCCGCACATCTCAGCTGCTGTAGTAAACTTTATGATTCTGTGCGCTAGCTTCCCACAGCAATGGGGAAAAATCCCCCAAAAACAAAAAAACAAGAACACAAAAACAAAAAGCACAACTGCCTGCTTCTTAGTGGGCATCACACTTTTACAAAGGCTCAACATTTGAATAGTGTTTCACTGTTGACAATGTCCTTTTCTCACAATCACCCTTGTCTTACAGATAAAACTCAAACTCAGGAGAGCCTGAATGGGCTCCTCAAAATCACACAGCTAGAATGAGGCAGGGCAGGACTCAAACCCGGGTTCAAGCCCAATGGCTTGTCCGGAAACATACCCCCAGTTTATAGCAACATTTCTGTATCACGTAGGGTTCATGAAAGCAGATTTCCCTTTTGCTTGAACGTTTACACAGGTCTCCAATTTTATAGAAACAGTAACACTAATTCTAATGCCTTCTTCTCACTGTTAGTTCTGGCAAAGATTGTCTCTAAAGGCTGGACAGACAAAGAAAAAAAAACCCTGTGGGCTTAATTAAAATGTATCAATTAATAAAGAGAACTAAGACAGGAGCTCCAAAACATCGGTGCCCTTCCGCCTGCTGTCTATGCCTAGTGCCTATCTCTGCGAGGGCGGTATGGAGGAGTGTAAATTTTTCCCTCCCAACTGTTAACTGCCAACTGCTAACTGTTAACGGCCCAAGGTTGCTTCACTGATGTCATTCCAGGCCATGTGACTCGCTCTGGCCAATGAAATGTGAGTGCAAGTGACATGCGCCGTGTGCCAATGAAGAACTACTGTATATTTCCACTCAGCATATTCTAGATCGAGGCTGCTCCCACTAGCTTGGTCCCATAATGAAAAGGATATGGAGCAGAATTTCAGCCAAACCATGAAGATCAAGTAATGTGAGGGAGAAATAAAATTTGACTGTTGTAAGCCACTGCAGTTTGGGGCGTCATTTGTTCCTGGAGCCTGATTTCCCCGAAGCTGACAGATTCGAGCAATGAGGTCATTGTATTGGAAAGATCTGTCAACGCCGAGAGACGGGAGGCTCCTCAAGCCGGTACTTCCCATCCCAGAACCTAACAGAGGGCCCAGCATACAGGAGGTCACGAGGGAATCTTTGATGACTGGCTGGCTGGATGAGAGGAGGGATGGATGACCAGGAGGATAGGAGAATGATCAAAAGGGAGCACAGAGTCCTCAGGACAGAATCCAGCTCTTTTAAGGCTCATGTGGATATCAATCCATCCTCTGACTTCATCAATCCCACTGCTCTCCAAATAATCATGTAGAATGTTGCTGATTACCTTGGGCCTTAATATCCCACCTTCATTCATCCAAGTCTACAGTCCCTAAAACATCTTCTCTTGATCTTCTGTGTGTGTCTCCATCAGTCAGCCACTTCTGTTGACTTACCAGGAAAACCCAATAGGAAACTGACATAATAGCTGTCTACCTTGTCTCTGACTCCTTAGATACAGCTGCTGCTCCAAGCTGCCATTCCTCTTTGTGCTAGAAAAGCAATTTCTGGGGGCGCCTGGGTGGCTCAGTGGGTTAAAGCCTCTGCCTTCAGCTCAGGTCATGATCCCAGGGTCGTGGGATCGAGCCCCGCATCGGGCTCTCTGCTCAGCAGGGAGCCTGCTTCCTCCTCTCTCTCTGCCTGTCTCTCTGCCTACTTGTGATCTCTGTCTGTCAAAAAAAAAAAAAAAAAAAAAATCTTAAAAAAAAAAGATTAAAAAAAAAAAAAGAAAAGAAAAGCAATTTCTGGCAAAAGCTCTCAGCCCAAGTGTTCACTGGGAAGACACTGCAATGTTTCTGTTTTCTTTCACTCCCTGCTGTTTTCTGCATAGCTCCAAGGCAGCAGAAAAGCATAGTAATTTGAGCACAGTCTGTACAGAGTCAGAAACTCCTTGATCAAATCTTTTTTTTTAAAGATTTTATTTATTTATTTGACAGACAGAGATCATAAGTAGGCAGAGAGGCAGGCAGAGAGAGAGGAGGAAGCAGGCTCCCTGATGAGCAGAGAGCCCGATGTGGGGCTCGATCCCAGGACCCTGGGATCATGACCTGAGCCAAAGGCAGAGGCCTTAACGCACTGAGCCACCCAGGCGCCCCTCCTTGATCAAATCTTAATGCTATGTGGAAGTCTGGAACTAGAATGGCCCTGCAGGATTGTCCCAAGTTCAGCGGAGACGAACCAGCCTTCATCTCCGCACAACAAGCTGTCATTGGATGCAGCTAGAGCAGAGTGATCCGTGTCTTGAACCTGCTTTTCCCTCTCCAAGGCCCTGGTTACACCTGCGGCCTCTCTAGAGCAACTGGTTTGCTGTGACTCTGAGCTCAGGAAACTGACTGGACCACAGCTTGGGAGCAGGAGCATGCCAATCGGAAGGAGTGGTTTTAAAAACTTCTTTTTGCTTCTTCTCCAGATCGGATAATAGACTGATGCCTCTCACCAGAATTTGCCACAAAACACCTGACCCGAAGCTTTCAGGACAGGTCATGTGTTGCTTGCCATATCCTAAAGTCCTCAGAGTCATGAGCAACTTTTTATTCCTGGCACCTGCTTCCTGAACCACAACCCAAACCCCTCTGCTGTTCCAGGGGCAGTGGAGGTAGCCCTCCATCCCATTCTTTTCTTTCCTGCCGCTAATGACCAATTTCCAGCACCCCTTTCTCCTCCAGATCTCTGTTCTAAGTCAGAGCCGTCATCTGGGGACTTGACCCTTTCTCTGAGGAGTGCCGTTGACAGACTGGATACAAAACAATGTACCCAAACAGCATAAAGCCAGGTCTTCTCCATGGTTGGACACCACGATCTAAAATTTGCATTAAGGTCCTCAGACTGTGCTTTTCTAAGGTAGTTCCACCAAGTTGCCCAGGTATGAGGAGCCTCTTCAGAAGCTGACCCCTCCTGGCACCAACCTCCTCTCTCTCCCTGTCCTGTCTCCCTCTCACAGGCAACATCCACCGTGGACGTTCTCCTCTGCCTAGCAATAGGGTAAGGAAAGCAGGCCTTGCCAGGAAATGTTGACCCATGATAAGGAGACACGCCACAGCTTGGGGAGTGGCAAGGGCGCACAGGATGGTGAAATGTGAGAGAACACCAAAGATACACCCAATGGCCTAACACAAATCTATTCTTAAAATCTTGTTCAATTAAATTTACAGAGATTTTTTTTGGAAATTTTGATTCATGGTAGTGTTTTTCAGAGGAAACATAAACAAATGCAATGGTCAATTCTAAGAAAGGGAATTCTTTTTCTTTTCTTTTTTTAAATTTTTAAATTTTTTAATTAACATATAATGTATTATTAGCCCCAGGGGTACCAGTCTGTGAATCGCCAGGTTTACACTTCACAGCACTCACCATAGCACATACAAAAAAGGGAATTCTACTGAACTTTTCAAGAGATTTAGTTCTTAGAAATGTGGAGAAATTCCAGTGTGTATGCTGTGTGTCTGGCGCTCTGAGGACAGGAAGAAGAAAACCAGATGCATTTCCTGTGGACCAGACCCTATTCTCAGCACCGTCCACATGTTTACAGCATTAATCCTCCTCACAACCCTGTGAGGTAGGCTCTATTGTGAGCACCCCCACGATGCTGATGAGGCAACTGAGACACACAGGTATCCAATGGCTTATCCAAGCAGCAAGTTTGCTGGATGGTTACAAAGTGGCAAAGCCGGTTGCAAAGTTGCAAAATGTGATACCACCATTTTGTTTCATGGAAAGAAACTTCAAGTACCTGGGTGCTCAGTTATCAAAGTCTCTAACCGAACTTGAGGAAACCCTAGGTAAGTATCATCACCTTCTAGTTAACAGACGAGAAAACTGCAACTCAAAACAAAAAAACTATGTGACGTAGCAGCATCACAGAGCTAGCAAGCCAGGTTTCGAATGCTGACATGGGATTCCACCTTGTAAGGTGGCTCAGGAACAGAAAGATATGAGAGATGAGCAGCCGTGGCTGCTTTCGGCACAAGGGTCCCTGCCTAGGCTCATGGCTGGAAGTAGAAGTCAACGTATCAGTGCAGGCCGCCTTCTGGCCAGCAACACTTCTCTATCTTCGTGCCATGACCTAGTTTCAATCACGTGGTAGCTCTATGGCCTATTTCTTTCTTAAGAATTATTTCATAACTCTTGCAAGTAACTGGGACATGCTGAGCACAGCATCCGTGAGCTTGAAGATGGGAAAGAACAAAACAAAACAACATCCCAACAACATTCCTTCAAATGTGTGGAGCGATATTTGCCATCCAGTAGAAAGACCAGAAGGGAAATTAAGAAGAGTCTTGAGGGGCACCTGGGTGGCTCAGTGGGTTAAAGCCTCTGCCTTCAGCTCAGGTCGTGATCCCAGGGTCCTGGGATCAAGCCCCACATTGGGCTCTCTGCTCAGCGGGGAGCCTGCTTCCTCCTCTCTCTCTGCCTGCCTCTCTGGCTACTTGTGATCTCTGTCAAATAAATAAATAAAATCTTAAAATAATAAATAAACAAGAGTCTTGAACCACCCTTTCCCGTATGTTCAGGTTGGTTTCCTTTTTCTAGCAGCTGCCCTAACTCACAGGTGCGGGGGCCCTGGATTCCTGGACCATCTTTTCAGTGGGACCCTCTGCACCTGGAAAGTTCAAAACTTATTAGGATTAAATCCTTCTTGAGTCTGCTGTGAGCATTGCATCGTAAGTACCCAAGCTGGTTCCCTAGTGCCAATAAAATCCACTGTCCACATAGGGTCCCAGAGCTAAAATCCAGGAAAGAGTGAGTTAAATGTTGGGAAGGGATGTAGACGTGTTATTCAGGCAACGCAGTTCACTACTCTTGAGAAGGCTGAGCCATAAAATGCTGTGATAAAGGGGCTGCCTGTACAACTTAATGGATAGAATTACAAGTGAAAGCTTTCTTTCTCTCTCCCGTTTGTGCCAAGCCCAAACCTTCTGGTTCTGGTGTTTCCTTCTTCTTCTTCTTTCTTTCTTTTTTCTTTTTTTGCAACAGGCCTTGGGCACTTGACTGGTTTTCATCTCCTTTCCCACAGGCCTCCTACTTTACTCCTTGGGGTTCCTTATCATCAGCTCCACCCAATGGCCCCATTCTCCAGAAACAAACCCATGAGGCCTAAGGATTTTGCAGAACATGGATTACAAACACAGCAAATATAGGGAAGTTAAACAACCTACAAATTTCTTACAGATACGGCCCTTTGTCTTCAGCTCTGGGCTCCCTCTCAGATGTCGACCAGAAGTCCCGCTGGGGACTACAAGACTCAACCCTGAAGGGGCGGCTTGCCCACTGCTCACTCTTCTGACCTGACTTCCATCCTAGAAAATCTTTCCAACATACAAATCATGAGACTGACACGCTGCCTACTGTGCTACGGAGGCACCTTTAACATAAAATCAGAACGTACCCCCCTTACACCTGCCCCCCATTTCCCCTCCCTGCAAAACCCTCCCTTGTCATCCCGTTGTGATTAGAGTCCCTCCGGGCCCCTTACCTGGAACTCTGGGTCCTCCATGATCTGGACTCCACTTCTCCAGCCTCATCTCTATCACTTTCCCGTTCATCCTGTGCTCCAGCCCCGTCTAGTCCTCTTGCTGTGCTTTGAACAGCTCCAAGTCTCTCCACCTCAGGAGCTTTGCACTGGCTACTCCTTCTCCTGAGAACACTCCCGTCTATAAAGCTGGCTCCTTCTCATCTTGTGATCTCAGCTGAATGTCACCTCCTCAGATAGGCCTTCCTGGATCACTTTCTCTGAAGGGGGACTCCCTCATCCCAGCCGTTCCATTCTTTACCACATTTCCCTCTTTTGTTTTCTTCAAAACTCTTAACCACTCTCAGAAACAATTTTGCTTGTTCATGTGTTTGTCTCTTGATTGTCTGCCACCATCCACCACTAAGCAGGAAACTCCATATGAGGGCAAAGACCAGGTCTGTCACACTCCCTGTTGTCTCTCCAGAAGCAAACAGAGCACGTGGGGGCCCGCAAATATTTGTAAAACAAAAGAACATATTGTGTTAACACATATGTGTTATTGCCACCAGTTTGTTAACTGGACTCACCATTTCATGTCAATTGCCTCTTGTCCCAAGAAGCCATTATTGACCCTGACCTTTATAGCACACTCTGGGTTACCAGAACTGCCGTCATTTGTTTTTTAAGCCACCCATGTTAAAAGGCCATGTGCCAGGTGCTGTGTTAGGCAGTAATATCACCAAATCAAAGGAGACATGGTTCCTGCCTTCAAAAAGCTTCTAATCTAATGGAAAGGCAGGCAAGTAAGGGTGATCCCTCAAGGATGCTCTGGTAGAAGAAAGAAAAATAGACAAGAGGAGCATCTCAACCAGACTAGAGGGTTCTGGCCAGGCTTCTAAGAAATCAGTCTTGAGCTAAGTGTAAGTAAGAGCTAGAAAGAGAAAAGCAATATATTTTGGGGTGAGAGAGTCCCATGGGCTAGGAAACTATGGTATGGACACCATGGGAGATAGACTGACCTAACCAGGCAGTGGGCTCTGGGGAAGGTATGTTGGGCAAGGAGTTTGGGGGACTGGTTTCTGCATAGTCTGATCCTAATCAACTGTGTGATCTTGAGTGGGTTACCTCCTTTCTGAGTTTCAGATTCTCCCTCTGGCTGGCATTTAGTGAAACCTGAACTTGTCTTAACATTTCATACCTTCTATTTAGTCCATAAAGTATTCAGTCTCTCTGCTCACTGTCCCTTCACACCAGTTTACTGGGGGCTCTTTTTATGCCCCGCAGAGCACTGAGTATTCTAAAACATAAAGTTAATGGAAAATGTAGTTTTTGCTCTGGTAGCAGTTATAGTTGGGAGAGGGGAAAAAAACAAGCCATAATAAAATTAGGAAAACAAAGCAATTGAACACATCTTACATCTTTTGCTAATTGTTGCACATGTACTGTCTTGTTGTCCCATGTACATGCCAACGACATCAGGGCCAGAGACCCTGGGTCCTCATTCAATTTAATCCAGCCTCCCACTTTCTAGCTGTGAAACAGAGGCCTACTTCTTCTACTTCTCTGAGCTCCCATTCCATTGTCTGTAGAACGAGGAAAGTGCCAAATTTATAAGGTTGTTTTGAAGAGCAAATGAGCTGGAACGGGGGGGGCACTTAACAGAGGGCTTGACACATGGTACCCCCCCACGAAAATCTGTGCTGCTGGATATTGGCATGCATAACAGTAGAGGTGAAGCATCAAGAAAAAGGTTGAAGATGGGGCGCCTGGGTGGCTCAGTGGGTTAAGCCTCTGCCTTCAGCTCAGGTCATGATCTCAGGGTCCTGGGATCGAGCCCCACATCGGGCTCTGCTCGGCAGGGGGCCTGCTTCTCCCTTCTCTCTGCCTGCCTCTCTGTCTACTTGTGATCTCTCTCTCTCCCTGTCAAATAAATAAATAAAAATTAAAAAAAAATGTTGAAGAATGATCAATGAAGACTGAGACTGCGCACCTTCTGGAAGACCCTTGAGTGACTTTTTAAGGAAATGAGTTAACTGAGTTGTTGGTGAGGAATCAGCAGGAACAAAGGTTGGAGGCTTTTGTAATGGTCAAGTAGAAGGCGGGGTCAGGACCAGAATGGAAGTAAGAAGGAGACACTGTGGTGAGTCAATAGGACCTTGATGGTTCTCCTGGTCAAGGACTTTGAAATTTTCTCTGAAGGATCAGGCCACCAGCATTTTTTGACCCTTCCAAAGACCTATGGCACAGTCTAAATTCCAAGTGAGCGCAACAGAGGTCTGGGACTTCCTGTTTCCACCCAGCCCACCCATAACACAGAGGCTTATGTAAGTCTTATGTGCTAACTTGCCTGTAATCTTCCAGGGTGTCAAGGTCATGAGCGGCAAGGGAAGAACTGTTCCAAGTTAAAGGAGACTAAAGAGCCTTGATAGCTCCACACAGTGTGTGATTTTTCTGTTGGAATCCCTGAAAAAACTTGAGTGAGTTCTGTGTAGATAGTCATTATTATCAATGTCAGCTTCCTGACTTTAATGCTTATATTTTGGTTACATAGAATAACTACCGACATGCTCTAGATGACGATGAGCAATTATGATAGCTTGTCTCCAACATGGCTGACCGCCATGAATTCCTTCTGCCCTATGTACACAAGTCAGAAGTGCAGCCTGTTCCTGTGCTTCCTTGAATGTGGCCTGACTTAGGACTGCTGTGAGCAACAGAATGCTACTGAAGTCATGCTATGTGGCTACGTCCTAAGAGTCCTTTTAGTTTCTGCCTCGATCTCTTAGAACGCTTGCTCTGAGAGAAGTCAACTACTACCTAAGAAGTCTGAGTGCCCAGAAACCACCATGTCTGAGGAAGCCTGAGCTAGGCACGCAGGGAGGTTGTGTAGAAAGATTCTCTCTGGATGTCATCATCTGAGACCCTTCTAGTGAGAATTGCCTCACTGAGCGCATCAGGCCCAGAACTCTGACAGACATGAATACATTGCCTGAACCACTATGTTTGGGGGTTGTTTGTTACACATTTATACACAACAAGACAATAGCTATATTTGAATGGTAATGGAACTATGGATATATATAAACATCTTGGTGTTTTTCTCTTTCTTTTTTTTCCCCACTAAGAATATGTTAAATTCATAATTAAAGAAATCGCTTCTTTTCCCCCAGCACTTTGAGTTAAGAGTAGCATTGCCCAAAGTGTACCTTCCAAGACATGCCTATTTCCACTAGACAGAATAAATTATTCACCACGCTATCTATAGCATCCAGCACGATGGCTGGTTGTGTTAAGTGCTTAGTAAATATTTATTGAATAATTGATGTATGTAAAAGCACTGAATAAATTCTCTGAAGATGGAAGGCTCTTTATGTATTCATTCATTTATTTACTTGAAAGAGATTTATGTTAGCCTGGCATCATACTAGTTCTCTGCTCTCTTTAAAGATACTAGAAAGGGAGGCCATGTGTTGAAGCTATGATTTATTGTTTTTGTGTGTGTGTACATGTATCTCTCCAAGCAGGGATTAATCCAAAAGAAATATTTCAAACCAAGGTATTTTCAAAACGTTCATTGCAGTGGTATGTTTAGTAACAAAACCTCTCAAGTTAATGTTCAACAATAAGGGGATAGTTTTGGAAATTTCTGCACATCAACTCAATGGAATATTATGCATTCATAAATTTCATTCAGTGTCCACAATTCAGTGCCAATAACTTAACACATAGACTAAATTAAATCAAAGACACACAATAATATTGAACACTGTATAGAAGTAAAATCAGTTGCTGGTTTCTCAACTGTTGGTTTTTTAAACTTCTTTGTTAGGACTTGGTTTCTCAACCTTTAGTGTTGCCATTTGGGTCACATAATTCTCTGTTAGTGGCGGGGTTTGTCCTGTGTCTTGCAGAATATCAGCAGCACCCTTGGCTTCCACCAACAGGCCAGTAGCACACCCTTCTGCTTAGTGTTGACAACCAAAAATGTTTCCACACGTTTGCCAAATGTCCCGTGGGGGGCAAATTTGCCTTTGGTCAAGTTTAACACATACTCAACATATACCACCACTCCATGAAAACCTGTATATACATGAATAAAAATGGGGAGAAACAATGAAGAAACAATCTTTGCTAGGATTCTGATGGAATTCTGGTCGTAGTTTCTTTTCTTAGGTTTTCGGATTGTTTTAGTGGTAAACGCAGCCTGTGCCTGAGATGTGCTTTTTTTTTTTTTTTTTTTTTTAAGATTTTATTTATTTATTTGACAGATAGAGATCACAAGTAGGCAGAGAGGCAGGCAGAGAGAGAGAGAGGAGGAGGAAGCAGGCTCCCTGCTGAGCAGAGAGCCTATGTGGGCTCGATCCCAGGATCCCGAGATCATGACCAGAGCCAAAGGCAGAGGCTTTAACCCACTGAGCCACCCAGGCGCCCCTGAGATGTGCTTTCTAAACAGCCAGATGTAGGAAGAGCTCGCAGTCCAGGAATACCAGTAATACCCTCTTGGCTGTGCTGATTCCCTGGTGGGCTGTTTCGTGGTCTTAATTTCTCTTAGGTCTCCCTGAGTTCCAGCACTCTACCGAAGGCCCTGGCGAGCTGAACATCTCGTTACATGTGCACCAAGATCATGGACGTCTGCTTCCAGCAGTTCCCGGATGACTCTTGGTCATTTCTGGTGCACCTGTGATCCCAGCTGGCATGGTTAATACTTGACTGGGCCCCGTGGTGCCTAGATATTTGGTCAAACATGATTTCGGGTGTTTCTGTGAGGTTGTTTCTGGATGAGATTAACATTTAAATCTGTAGACTGAGTAAGCAGATTGCCTTCGCTAATGAGGGTAAAGCTTCATCCTATCAGGTGAAGGCCTGACTGGAACAAAAAAGGCTGACTCTCCCCTGAGTAGAGAGAGTTTTCCCTCCTGACAGCTTTGAACTAGGACACCGGTGTTTATTCCTGTCTTGGACTCAAACCGAAAGGCTGGCTCTTAGGTTTCAGGTTTTTGGACTCAGGCTAGAAGTAAGCATTGCTTCTTCTGGGTGTCCGGCTTGCCTAATCACTCTGCAGACCCTGGGACTTGTCAGCCTTTATAACTGCATGACCAAATTGTTTATAATAAATCTCTTTGCCTCCCTCCCCTCCCCCGGTTGTCTCCTATTGGTTCTGTTTCTCTGAAGAACCCCGACTAATATGCCAGCAAACGTTCACCTCCAGTCCTAAGAACTGGGCCTTTCCAGAGAAGTCCCTAACAAGATGTCACCAGCCTTGAAGTTCGTCAGAATCAAACCCAAGCATTCACTATTCTGGTTTCCAGATTTACTTCTCAAATGGCTTTGACCTTGCGCTGGCACCATGTGGCTTATCCCTACTCAGATCTGACCTTTCTCAACGGGCGATCCCACAGTAACCTTTTCCTTCGATTCTTCTTTTGTTTTAAAGACATGATTTTGGCAAACCATCTACATGTCTACCCTAGAAACAACCTCAATTTGCTTTTGTATCGATCTCACTCCTTCACCTTTGCTGCTGGAAGCTGACAGAAATCAGCAATGCCCTCCCACGTGACTGAAAGAAGCCAATTCTTTCCTCGTTCATTGAGCGTTTTTCGGAAATGCAGCAAAAACGTACTCTGACAGATGCCTTTGGCTCCCGTGGTGCCTTTGCAAACACAGCTATAGAGTGTGGACTCCGAAATGTGGATCCTGCGACGGGACATTGTTTTACTGAGCTAGTGATGGAGAGTGAGTGAGACAGGACACAGCACACACAGACACCATCAGCCGGCCATACTGTCACCTTAAGACGCTGATGAGCTTCTGGGGACAGGCATACACGCTTCAAGGTTCCAAATATCCAAGTGTTACCAAATATTCCAGTGGCCTGGACCAGGAGGCAGTCCAGACTTGAATTTAAGATCATAGGTTTGGAGATGTTCTTTGTGGGACTCAAAGAATTCTGCCCAGGGTCATGCTGTTGAAATAGATAGGCTGGTTAACAATGGAAAATAAGCCGAGGAAAAGCGCACTTCATTTTCTTTTCTGTCATATCTGTTTCATCTAGTTTGTAGGATGTTTATGAGAATCCAGTGAAATAAAATAATAGAAAACCACAGCACTTCTTACACGGTAGGTACAGATGTAAGAACTTTACATGTTTGAACTCAAGACAGTGGGAAAACATTAAAAATGATAAATGCATTCAGCAAAGGAATTATTAGAAATAACTATTATTAGAAATATTAATTCCTGTTCATTGTTACCAGGCACGTTTGCAGGAGTAGCTCTATCCAGAAGCAAGCTCTTGTCATAACAGATATCACAGGGACCACTGAGATATTAACAGGGACTGGAAAACAAATAATCTAGCCAGACAGATGGGGCAGACTCCACCCCTCGAGGAAGCCTCATGGCCTTATCCCCATGAAAGAATCTGCCTCCCCCAGCAGAAAAACATGGACACTGATAACACCCTAGCTGCTTGCTGCTCAGCTGTCAGATCATGAGTTGCCGAGTCGTCCTTCCTGACTGTTCTCATCAACCTCCTCCTCTCCGTCCTACGGAAGCCATTTCATCTTTCCTTCCTTTACTCTTTTTTTTTTTTTTTTTAAGATTTTATTTACTTATTTGAGATAGAATGAGAGTGAGTAAGCAAGAGGAAGCACAAGCAGGGAAGAGGAGCAGAGGGAGAGGGAGAAGCAGGCTCTCCGCTGAGCAGGGAGCCCAACATAGGGCTCGATCCCAGGACCCTGGGATCATAACCTGAGCTGAAGGCAGATGCTTAACCGACTGAGCCACCCAGGCGCCCCTCTATTTTTTTTTTTTTTAAAGATTTTATTTTAAAGTAATCTCTACACCCAATGTGGGGC
Organism: Enhydra lutris kenyoni; assembly: GCF_002288905.1. Classification (NCBI taxonomy): domain Eukaryota; kingdom Metazoa; phylum Chordata; class Mammalia; order Carnivora; family Mustelidae; genus Enhydra; species Enhydra lutris. The sequence continues at coordinate 15,982,318 of NW_019154098.1, read as the reverse complement.
TCAAACTCACAACCCCAAGATCAAGAGTTGCACACTCCCCCAACAAAGCCAGCCAGGCACCCCTCCTTCCTTTATTCTTGATTGCATCTTCAAAATACTGGCCATATTTCCTGAGCTTTGTGGTCCAAACTGATCAAACCTGGTGGCCCACCGTAGAGAACTACCACCTCATTACTTGATGCAACCAGGTCTGTTTATTGAACTGTGCTGCTCAGGACTGAAAAGTCACAAACTTCCCCCCCAAAAAAGATGAAGATTGATGTCTTCTGTTATAGGAATAGGAGCAGGACAATGTCCTGTCAACCTCTGCTTCTGCCCAGTCATTAAGGTGACTGTCCATCCCAATATTACCGAGACAGTCCTGGCTTCTGGGTGTTGTCTCAGAGTAATTACTCATAGAGCCTCTTTCACTCTGCAGAGTGTCCTGGTTTGGTAACTCTCATGGTCACTCTATTGGTGACCCACCATGGAGGGCTGCGTCCAAATGTAGTGAAAGACACATTGAGAATGGGGGCTGGAAGACCAGGGCTATAAGAAACCCAACTCCAGGGGCGCCTCGGTGGCTCAGCCGTTGGGCATCGGACTCTTGATTTTGGCTCCGTCATGGTCTCGGGGTCCTGGGATCTAGCCTTGCATCAGGTCTCCGCTCAGCAAGTCGTCTGCTTGTCTTCCTCTCCCTCTAATCCTACCCCTCCACACCCCCAACTTACTCACATGCTCGTTCTCTAAATAAATCTTTAAAAAAATAAAAATAAAAAACCCGACTCCACCACCGGCTCTATGGGCTTAGGCAACTCACTTCCTCTTCTGGATCCTCAGTTTTCCTGTCTGCAAAATGGGCATGGTTCCCGTTCTGTTCTCTTCACAGACATGTGGTGTGGAATACGTGACAAACCGGTAGGGAAGTGCTTGGTGAGCTTTGCACACTCAGCGCATGAAAGCTCTTTTTATGATGACAATTTAGATTAGCAGCCCATTGTTTCCTACTATTGTCTAATAGCTTACTAGGTTTGTCCTTTAGGCAGATGAAAAGACTCCATTTTATTCTTTTTTTTTTTAATTTTAAAATTTATTTATGGAAAAGTCATACAAAATATAAAAATTAAATCACATGTAGTCACACATTTTATAAATAACATTCATGAAAAGGAGGAAAAATACATAAACCTGAAAATATTCTGGAAAATTTCATGGCAGGTGGACACCACAGGGCACAAAAACTCCCTGGTATATATTTGTTAGGTTCCTCAGCTTATAGTGAGAACAGCAGCATTGTTTAATTTTTGTCTCTGTGTTTACCCAATATATGTATTTATTAGCAAAATGCCTTCGTAGCAAAGAAATTTCAACAATGGTTAAGTTTCTATCTCAAGCCAGTAACATTTATAAGTGTCGAAAAATGTCTGTCACATTGGTGCTACAGTGACCTTATTATCTTTCCAAGTTAATTAAAATATTATGTAACTACATTAATTAGTCTCCTGAAAGCAGACAGCGATATTTTTCTTTCATAACATACATATTTGTTTCCTACTAAAAAGAAGCAAGGACATAAATCACACTTGGGCTGCAACGTAACCCATCTGAGTTACTTAATGTTTCTGCTTCTCACTTTTTCATCCACAAAAGAAGGTTGGATGATACCTCTTATTTCCCAACTGGCTTTAGAATTCTGTTAATTCTATAATAAGGAAATAGCAAAATACTAAATGAGACTCCATTTTATTTTATTTTTTTTTAAAGATTTTTTTATTTATTCATTTGACAGAGATCACAAGTAGATAGAGAGACAGGCAGAGAGAGGAGGAAGCAGGCTCCCCGCTGAGCAGAGAGCCCGATGCAGGGCTCAATCCCAGGACCCTGGGATCATGACCTGAGCCGAAGGCAGAGGCTTTAACCCACTGAGCCACCCAGGCACCCCGATGAGACTCCATTTTAGAATAGAGACTGTCACAGGTAACAGCTGACTCGTTGAACTTGACAGTGTGCAGACGTCATTTTGTAAAGCACCACGTTCTTTGTGCCTTCCTTCTCTCTCCTTCCCTTTCCCACCCTAATAAAGAGTCACCGCTTCATTTATCCCAAAAATGTGGTTGATCTTTCTGGATCCTGGTAAACAAAGAACCTAATGGTCCCAATCCTTTGTGAAAATGCGTGCGTTCTCGGTCACTCAGGCTGGTGTTTGCTTGGACATTTATTCTTTCGTAGAAAAGGAAAGTCCCAAGGCCGACTGCTAAATCTAGTGACCTGAATGCACTGGCTTTCCCGCTGGACTTGTTTTCTGATGCAGGATCCTGTCTTCACCCTTTCACCCATACTCACTTCCTAGAGAGATGCTCAAGGAGGGATGGCTTCCTTCAGTGACACAGCATGTTTTTTGGGCAGCTCCTCTAGCCCTAGCGCCATTAAACCCACGACTGGGAAGGGGTCCCCACTGCCCATGTAACACATTCCCAGGTTTGCTTTCCAGAAACAGGCAGGCAGTAGGACTTCGGCTCTATTTTCTCTATGCACTTTCTGAACAATTAGTGGCCCAAGGCCATTAGAAATATCATTTGTCACACCATAGACTCTGAGAAAAAATCCGAAGGAAGCAAACTTGGAGTGTGGAACAATGAGCAGTGAGTCAGAGATGGGCCTGTCCTTAGGTCTTCCAGGATGTTTTATGAATTTATGAAACCAGTTCTTAGGGTTTCCTCTCCAAGTAGAGGAAATCCAGTGAGTGAGTTCAAAAGTTTTAAAGATACCCCCTCGTATTAAATTATTTCTTCTTCTCCTTCTTCTTTAGATGTGGAAGGGAGATGAAGAAAAAAGGAAACTCATTCATTCGTCCAGTAAATATTTATTGAACTACCAGACACTGTTTTAGATGCTTAGAATATAGCAGTGATTACATAAACGAAACACTGCCTCCCAGAATCGACACGCTAGTCAAAGAGAAAGACAATAAACAAAGAAAGAAATATAAAACGGATTGTCAGGTAACCATAAGTGACTGGGGTACAATTTCTAGACCGGGGTGCTAGGAGAGGGAGGAGAGGGCACTAGCTTCCTGTTCCCAGGAAGGGTTTTGTCTTCTTTTGGGAACCCCCACAGGAAAAACTCTTTGAGCCTCAAAGCAGACTCTTCATATGTGAAAAGGACTTTAAATAATCCTCTCTCAAGACAAGAGCTTGGCAAAGAATGCCAGGTTGTCTTGCAGCAAAATCTTATTTTTGAATGTCAAAAGCAAAATATTACCCCAGTCTGTCTCTTGGCAGTCCCTCAGTAACAAATGATATTCCCCCAAGCACGTAAATGGCTCAGGTGAACTGAGACTCCAAGAATTAGACCTGACCGCAAGAACTAGAATTCTTCTCCCTAGCCAGGAATGAGGTCTGGCTAGCCTTGATTTTTCCTTTCTGGAGGAAGACTGGCTTACAGCAGAGTGGGTGCCAAGATGAGGACATTTGAAGACAACTAACCTTGGAGAAAATCTGTGGCCAAGGAGGAGAAGTGACCTCTGAAATTCTGGAGAGTGTTATTTGGCACTGGAGACAATAGTCTCTCTTCCTCTATGCTAATTAATTCCGAATGGTTCACATTAGAGAGAATCCATAATCCTTGTAATCCTCCTTTACACCCAGGTTTATCCTGGTGAACCCTAATTGGTACAAATATCACTGTGTTTGCGTCAAGACTCCAAGCTTACACAGGATTCAGTCACTCTGCAGTCACGTACATCTTGCGGCAATCTCTCCAAACAGCCGCCTCTGGGGCCCCCTGCTGACACAGTTTAGAGTCCTGAGCATTTGCTAGGACTGAGGAAAGAGCCCCCCCCCACCCCGTGTGATTATGAGAGAGGCACAATGTTGGCTTGTTTCTGTTGATCCCTTGCCTTGCTCAGCACAGAATCTGATCAACCTGGATGTTTCTTGCCCCTGCCAACCTCTGAGCCAGCCACCCACCCACCTTCAAAAAAGATGGTAGGATGTCCTCAGTATCAGTTTCAACCCAAGCAATCCTCTGCGCTGGGGATGGATGGCTCTTGGACTTCTGATGCCTTTGGTGCTCTGTGCCAGTCCATATTTTGTTGCTCAGCCAAGTCTCTGCTCTGTTTGACTGCACCCCGGAGGCGTAGAATCAGGCGTAAAGGTTCGTGGATTAAGGATTGCTGCAGTAGCAAATCTCTGTATGTCCATGGTTTTGTCCCCCTGCCAACAAGGGACAGGGACACCATCATTCTAACCACCTTCTCTTTTGAAATGCAAATATCCCTGCAAAGAATAAAACATGACAACTGACGATTTCATGCAAGCCATTATGATCACATCGTCAGCTCAGTACTGCGTCGGTCCACTCGAGTAACAGAGAACCATAACAAAATGGCACAGGCTGGGGTGGCTTAAACAACAGATATTTTCTTTCTCGTCGTTCTGGAGCCTGGAAGTCAGATCAGGGCACCGGCATGGTGGGCTTCTGGTGAGAGCTCTGTCCCTGGCTTGTAGATGGCTGCCTTCCGACTGTGTCCTCACATGGGGGAGAGAGAGAAAGACCTTTCTTGTCTACTCTTATCGGAGTTCTAATAATCTCATTATGAGGCCCCACTCTCATGACCGCCTCTAAACTAAACATACTTGCCACCTGAAGGCCCTGTGGCCAAAGACCATAACACTAAGGGTTAGAGCTTCAACGTAAGAATTTTGAAGAGACTTAATTCACTTTACAGCCAAGTACCAAGCCCCTCCCTCTCTTAGACGCAGGAGAATTTTTGGGTGGCCCAGTCTATCTCAGTGCCTACTTTAGACATTTCTTAGGTGAATAATATAGTCCTTATGGTTTAAACAACTGTAAGTAAGGTAATTTGCAATGTGAGGCTGAACACCCCCCCACCCCCCCAGCCCCTGCCGCCAAGAGAACCCATGTAGGACAGTTGCAACCATTGTTCTCAGTGACACAGCTGCCCATAAAAAGCCGTGGCTGGGGAAGGGCATAAGCCCCCTCTGCCAGCGCCCTGAGTCAGCCAGCCAGGGGCGAGGGCGAGCGATCCCTGCCCCAGCGCAGGGGCCTCTTGGGAAGTCAACAGCAGGTGACACTCAATGTTGGTTGAATGAACGCATGAAAGAACAAAAGAAACAAGGGACATGGAAGGAGGAATAAAAGGACTTGATGAATTTTCCCAGCTTCACCCAAGGATAAACCTCCCTTGCCTTCCCGACCTTGCATCCGAGGAGTTTATGAAAGCATTCACTAGCCATCGGCTCTTACTGTGTCCTACGTGCTTGGAATGGAAGAATGACACCGGATTCCGTGCTCAGCTCACCTGCTACCTTGGGGGTCAGATATCTTCACAGCCTCCTACAATATAAGACAATCTGATGAGCAAATTCACTCATTTATTCATTCCTGAAGCCAGTCTCAGATGTAGAAGGGAGGGCAAGAATTCAGGCCTGAGCAGAAGGAGAGGTTCGCCTACAACCTGGGGGCGCTGACCACAGCTTCTCCTGCCCACCCCACCGCGAACTTAGGAGCTGAAATTGTTCATGGGAGTTGTCTGCTTCGGGTGCAAAGTTCCAGGCTTTCATACCTCTGCCTCAATCAGTCATTGTTTCGAGCTGCCCAGGAAGACTGTGACTTTGGGAGAGGCTGTTCTCTGCCACCGAGACCATTCTTGAGGAGGGGCTGAGAGCTGAGAGCTCTCTGCTCATAGCACTCCCAGACGTTGGGCAGCAAGCCTTGTCTATTTATTTATTTATTTATTTATTTATCTATTTATTTATTTATTTATTTGAGGGGGTGGAGAGAAAGGGCAGAGGGAGAGGGAAAGAGAAAATGTTAAGCAGGCTCAGCCCAGCATGGAGCCCAGCACAGGGCTCAATCTCAGGACCCTGAGATCATGATCTGAGCTGAAATCAAGAGTCAGACGCTTAACTGACTCAACCATCCAGGCGCCCCAACGAGTCTTTTCTTAAAAGGGAATCTGAGTGACGCATTTCTGCATCCATCAGTCATGGACTATGGGGCCTGACTTCTCTGCCTTATTTCCTCCCATTGTTCATCTCACTTAAGTTGCCCCTTACTATTTTTTGAGCAGGTCAAACACATTCCCATCTCAAGGTCTCTTCTCTTACTGTTCCTCTGTTCTAATTGTTTAGATAGATAACTGTATGGTTCTTACTTTCTCTTCTTTCAGATTTCTGCTGAAATACCTCATCTGAGAGAACAATCATGACCACCTTAACCAAAATAGTAGACCTCCCTCAGCATGAGAGAGAGAGAGAGAAATAGACATAGGTTTATAGATAAATAGACGTGGTTGTGTTGCTTGTTGATGGTCTCCCCCACATTATTTTGTTATATTCTCAGGGCCTAACAATATACAGTAACAGGAGCATAGGAGGCTCTTGACAAATGTTTGTTAGAGTCAGACACTGTGCTAGGTTCTAAGATAGAATGGTGAGCAAAGACAGGGATGAACTCTGCATTCATGGAGCTTGACATATGTTTGGAGAGGCAAAATAAAATAACAATCACGCAAATAAAAATTATGCTCAGTCAGAAGATAGGCCTTGGAGAGAAACGTGGTGCTAGAAGGGCACGTAACAGGGATTTGACCCTGTCAGGAAGGGTATAGAAAGCTTTTGTGAGGAAGTGATGGATGACCTGAAGTCTAAAGGATTAATAATAGGTTTTGACTATGTGAGGAAAGGTGTCTGATTCAAATTTATCTTCGGAAAGGATCACTCTGGGCTCATAGAGGAGATTGGATGAGAAGGGGCAATGGGCATTTGTAGGATTGTTAGTGTGCTACTGAAATCCTTCAGATAAAGGTGATAGTTGTCTGAATTTTGGGTGGCACAGGTGGTTGGGAGAAGTATCTGGGTTTGAGGATTCTGTGTGAAGTACACAACAGATGAGGCTTATGGATTGTATACAGGAAAGGAGGGGGAAAGGAGGTACCGAAAAGGACTTCTGGGCTTCTGCAGATCTGGATGGTTGGTTGGGAGAGAAAATTGGAAGAAGAACAGGTTTATTTTGTGTTCGTATGCATATATGGGAGAAGAAAGTCAGAGAGAAGATTCTCACTTTTAACATTTTGGTTTTGAGGTGTTACTGAGATCCCTAGGATGAGATGTCAAGTAGACCATTGGTGATAAGAGTGAAGAGCTCAGAAGTGTAGCCTGGCTGGAGATATAAAATTTGTGAGTCGTTTGCACAGGAAGTATTTTATTTTTTATTTATTAATTTTTTAAAAAGATTGTATTTATTTATTTGGCAGACAGATCACAAGCAGGCAGAGAGGCAGGAAGAGAAGCAGGCTCCCTGCTGAGCAGAGAGGCCAAGGGGCTTGATCCCAGGACCCTGAGATCATGACCCAAGCCCAAGGCAGAGGATTTAACCCACTGAGCCACCCAGGCGCCCCACAGGAGGTATTTTAAAATGTGGAAGTGAATGAGGTTGCCCAGACAGAGGACATTTCAGGATAAGAGAGAGGTCCTGGGATGGCGTTAAGGAACCTCAACATTTAGAGAAGACCGGGCTTGCAAAAGAGACTATCAGGACTGCTAAAGATGTTGGAGGATAATGTGGTGTCACTTTAAAAGAGTGTTTCTATTATCAGTTTATATAAGATACTCCAATATCTTGGGGTGCCTGGATAGCTCAGTTGGTTGACTGGTGGACTCTTGATTTTAGCTGAGGTCATGATCTCAGGCTCCTGGGAATGAGCCCCAAGTTGGTGTCCATACTCAGCAGGGAGTCGGCTTCTCTCTTCTCCTTCTGTCCCTCTACCCCTTGTGCAGGCTCACTCTCTCTCTCTCAAATAAATAAAATCAATCTAAAAGAAAATTACACTGATGTCTTATGTTCATGTTGTTTTCTGAAAGTCCTCATTTATTTTAAAGATGGTAATAGAATCTAGGGCAAAGGTAACTAAAGATTAACATGGCTCTGTTACAATGGAAATGTTTCTAGAAGAGAGGAATTCTCAGGAGGCTCAAAACTCCTGAAAGAAGACTTGGGAACTGAAAAATACCAGCACAGAGGTAGGTCAGTGGTGATGTTAGTGATTTATTGCTTTTCCTGGGGGAGAAATGAGTTAAAAGGTCAGTGAGAAGCCATTAAATGGAAACATTGTGAGAGAGGGGGGTAAAAAGCCTAAGAACTATTTTGGGATGGAAGTGGTAGAATTGAGAGGTTAGTTGTTAGTGTAAGGATTCCAAGAAGGTGGGAAGGAAAGTGAATACCAGTAAAGGGGTCCTTTTAAATGTAGACCAATCCTCCGTTGTAACAGGAGGGAGGAGAGTGGTTAGGGAGCAGACCTAAGTAGATTTGTAGGCTTGCTATGGGGGAGACAAGGGATTGCCTTCCATTTTCTCTGTGATGAAAGACCAGAGTTTAAGGGCTTCTCCGGGTGTTATTAGTAAGGGCGCCTTGTTAACTAAGTGTTTTGGGCGTGGGTGGATGCTTCAGCTGTTCTGCTGTTTCGCAGGTAGCTAAATATACATCCCTGTTCACAGCGGTGGCAACGGAAACAACAGGAGCTTAGTAAATGCTAGATTCATTTCTCTTGTACTGATGATGATAAAGCCGATCAATGCCCTGGTGACAAGGGAAAGTATTCGCTCCGATAGGGTCCCTATTATAAGGCGCCTGGCAAGTGTGAGGAGCGAGAATCTAGCGGGCCGACCACAAACAGCTCGAGGGAAGGAAATCCACCAGCACGTCCCTTTTGGTCTGGGACCGTAAGGGTTAAGACCATCGAGACCTGGCCATCCCTGCTTCCTAGAGAGACTTCGGCATAGCCGGCCGGGGGGCTACGGTGACTTCCTGTTTGTGTCTTCCGGGCTGGGGAGTTTAGGACCCTGGGTTGGTGGGGTCAGGAGGAGCTGGGGGCTCCTTGCTCCGGGACAGCTGGGCCCGTTGGGGTGCTGGGCGCCTCGTGTGTGGCCCCCGGAACTGTGAGTTCCTTCTGGGGGGAAGGGAGGCAAGGGCTGCGGGCTGGAGGAGTGGCCACTGCACCCTCCAGGCTGCAGTGTGTGCCAGGAGAGGGATCCCGCGGCTTCGAGGGGCCGGGGACCGGGGCCCGGGGTCTCCCGCCGTCCCGGCCATCGCGCTGCCCTCGCCTCCCTCGCCTCCCTCGCCTCCCTGGCCAGGCGGGTCCCTTAAAGGAGCTGGTCGGCTGGAGACCGTCTGGTCTCCTGGAACGTCAACCCCCCAGTGCACCCAGCCTCTGCCCCCTGCCAGCGGTTCTTAAAGCTGAGCTTCAGGCAGTGCATTTTCTTTGGGAGACTTTTTAATTCAAAGCGCAGCCCCGTCCTAAGCACCTCTGCTCTAGGACAGTGAAAACAGCTCATCTCTGTGGAATGACATCTAAGGGACAACCTTGTAATACCATTTATGGCCTGAGTTTGCTACCCATTTGCTGAGCCAGTGTTCCTCAGGGGCACCTGCTACCAAAGTTAATAGTTTCTTAGCTGGGAAAGTGCTGCACGGGTCTCTGTTACGTGGACTTTTACTTCGTTTGTAAAGACTTTGATGGAAATCGATAACTCGGACAGCAAAACATATTACTCCATAGGAACAATTTTCCGCCCCTTATAGAGGTGTGAACTCCCACCCCCCCC
>NW_019154098.1:15940204-15972313 GCF_002288905.1 Enhydra lutris kenyoni | reverse complement strand
CTGACACCCCCGGCCAAACGCTAGGGCTATTTGTCATTTAGACTAGCGTCACCTTTTCCTGTAACAAATCCCTAGTTGCTGAGAGTGCTTAGGGAATGCCAGCTCCGTTTGATATCACGGCTACAGATGTAGATTTTTTTTTTTTAATCCGGTTAATGTTTTCCAAAATAAAGGTGCTCTTTGAGATTCATTTGCAGTTTGCGGTTATGCCCAGCTCTGCCGCCTCCTCTTGTTTACTGTCATAGGTAAGAGTGAAAGTCCGTATCCAAACAGGCTTAGGACTGAATTGTGCTCTACCGCTTTCTGGTTGCATGACCTTGGGAAAGTTTATTAATGTCTTTTTTGTTAATCTATAATAACATGCTGGTAATTGTTTATAGACCTCCAAGGGCTATTATGAAATTTAAATGAGAGTAAAGTATTTAGCTTACTTCCTGGCACATAATAGGCAGTGATTAAGTAAAAATTACACCTTTTTTATACTCCCCCAAACAATTTTTTGTTTTGTTCTGTTTTCCACGTGTGCCTTTGTACATCCTTATTTTAGGCTCTTGTTTTCCCCAAATAATGCTCTATATCCTGAAATGGATTGCAAGCCCATATATACCTGCCTTCCAGTGATAGATCAGTACCTTAAAGTAGGTCAAGAATCCTAGCTGACTCCAGAAGATAAAGTTTAGGCTAAAAGGAATATTGTGATTATGATAGATTGAGAAAGTAAGAGGCAAGGAAGAGTTCTCTTATTACCTTACTTTTTATCTTTAGGGGTTATAGGCTATAACTATTCTGGCCCTGCTTTGTCCTATTTTTTCTTTTTCTTCTTCTTTTTTTTTTTCCTGATATAAATTCTAACTTCATTTTGAAATTGAACTTCAAGTGTTTCATCTTTCTGTCAAGGGCCAGCTTTTCTTTCTGAACAAGCTTCTTAGACCTGCATATCCATTTTTTTTGAAGTCCTGCTATTGTTACTGTTTCCAAAAAAACCCTTCATGTTTTCAATTAAAACTATCTAAACTCTGAGTGGACAATGAATATTAGTATTCCTTCTGTTTTTGAAGCTTGATCCTCAGACTTTAATGTGAGGATTTAATTTTTTTATTGGCATTTCCTTAGAAAAAGTAAATTGGGTTAACCTTAATTTGAAACACTTGTGTCTGAGATAAGATTTTTTTTTTCCCCCAAAAAGATTTCAAAAGACCATGTTTCTTTTTTTCAGCCTGGGGCACTCTGTGCCTCCTGTGGTTATGCTGCAATGGTTGGGAAGGAAAGAAAAAGAATACATTTTAGCTGATGCCTGCAAGCATAACCTGTTTCCTTCCACAGGATTTCTGATCCCTACCCTGGTGTGACCACTGATGGAGCAAGAGCAAAAACTGTTGGTCTCAGACTCTAGTGGCTTCAAGGAGAGGGAGAATTTGAAAAGCCCTTTTACAGGTGAGAGATCAAGAAGTTGATCTGAATCCACTGGAAATTCAATGTAAGATGTGCCATGGAGTGCTATAGACTGTGTGGAAAGAACAGAGCATTTGAATCCGACCAACTTTGATTCCTGCTCAGTTGCCTACAAACCATGTTAACTTTTACAACCTCAGTTTTTTCATCTTTAAGAAAAATGAATATCTGTCTCATATTTTTTAGGATTAACAAGATACTACATGCCAAGCTATTGTTCTTAATAAATAATAGGTATCATTGTTATTTCTGTATTTTCTCAGATTTTAACTAAAGTATCATCAAGTTTTCCCTTTAGAATGTGTCTTATTTAGTTTCTCCCCTACTCAGATCCCCTTTTTTCTTTTAGGTCTTCTAGAATAAAGTTTAATGAAGTTTTTAGATCAGTAAGCCCCCCCCCCCCTTGGTAATGTTCAAATACTTCATTAGTGTTGTTACCAAGCACAAAAAATTCACTTGCTTCTCCTGAACAGTTAGAGTATAAAAAAATAAAACCAGTTTTAAACTTTCTTTTAATATAAAAGAATTTATGAGGTTTTACTCTGTTATTCCCTCCCTTCCACTGCAATTCAGAATTTCCTTCCCCCAGCAGAGATTAGGGAATGTATTTAGAACATTTGTTTATTCTTACAGGACATGAAAGTAAGAATAATTTGGAAACTGCTCAACACAATAACTCCAAGGCAGAGAAAGAGAGAGCCTCAAAGTGGTCTAAAAGAGATGGCCTGCAAAATTGTAAGCATGAGGATACAAAAGAAATTTCATTGACATGGTCCCAAGGAGATGAGATCTGGTGTAATGATTCCTATGAGAATGGTGGCAAGTCAGAGACTCAGGGAAATTCCACAGGAAAAGATGAAAAACCCAATCACTGGAATTGGGACCCAGGGGAACAGTGCAGTGGCTCTGTCCAGCAGAATTCAACCTTCAGAGACAAACCCTACAAATGTCCTGAATGTTGGAAAAGCTTCAATAACAGTTCGCATCTGCGTATTCACCAGAGAACCCACTCAGGAGAAAAACCTTATAAATGCTCTGAGTGTGGGAAATGCTTCAGTAACAGCTCTCACCTGATTCAACATCTGAGAACGCACACGGGAGAGAAGCCCTACCAGTGTGGTGAATGTGGGAAAAGCTTCAGCAATACCTCCCATCTCATTATCCATGAGAGGACTCACACAGGAGAGAAACCCTATAAATGTCCTGAGTGTGGGAAGAGCTTTAGTAGCAGCTCCCACCTGATTCAGCACCACAGATCACATACCGGTGAAAAGCCATACGAATGTCCTGTTTGTGGGAAATGCTTCAGCCACAGTTACGTCCTAATAGAGCACCAGAGGATTCACACTGGAGAAAAGCCTTATAAGTGCCCTGACTGTGGAAAGAGTTTTAGTCAGAGTTCCAGCCTGATTCGCCACCAGCGGACACACACAGGTGAGAAGCCCTACAAATGTCTTGAGTGTGGAAAAAACTTTGGTTGTAATTCGACCCTAATAAAGCATCAGAGAATTCATACGGGAGAAAAACCCTATCAGTGTACAGAATGCGGGAAGAGTTTCAGTCGAAGTTCAAACCTAATTACACACCGGAAAACCCACACAGGCGAAAAGCCCTATGAAAGTTCCGAATATGAGGAAAGCTCGAGTCAGAACTGCGGTGTGATAGAGGAATGCAGACTCCAGCCAGGGGAGAAACCGTACAAATGTTGTGAATGCGGAAAGCGTTTTGGTCTCAGCTCTCATCTCATTAGACATCAGAGAACACATACGGGAGAAAAACCTTACCGGTGTTCAGAGTGTTGGAAAACTTTCAGTCAGAGTTCCACCCTGGTGATTCACCAAAGGACGCACACAGGAGAGAGACCTTATAAGTGTCCCGACTGCGGCGAGTGCTTCAGTCAGAGCTTTAATCTTATCAGGCACCGGCGGACTCATGTGGGAGAAAAACCTTACAAATGCACTGACTGTGAGAAATGCTTCAGCAGAAGTGCCTATCTCAGTCAGCACCAGAAAATTCACATAGAAAAGTCTTTCGAGTCTCCTAAAGTTGAAGATTTTCCTCATGGGTGGACTTGGAAAAACTATCCAGGGGAAAAGGCCCTCCTCTCTTCCTTTTCGGTCCCAAGTCCATCTTCCTCTTGAGTTTCAAAGGCTGTTTATTTTTAAATTTTTTTTCTTTTTCTTACTGGGCCATTACAATGATGGGGTGGCTACAAAGTTTTCTTTGGTGTGTCTGCCATTATGTCTGGAAAAAGTCAACCTTCCAGGTTAGATGATAGGAAGGTCCTGATCCCCAGCTCATTCCCTCTGCCCAATGAGATGCTGCCAATGATGGAGAAGAAATGTTTTTTTTTTTTTTTTTTTTTTTTGATTAAGGTAAGATTGGAATAGCTTCAGAGGCAAACAGAAAGAGAAATGCTGGGAATAAGAACACCTGAGAGCTTGAAGCTGAGCTAGCCATTGAATGTGCCTATTTCCTCTTTCCTGACTGGGTGGCAATAAGTCATTCCTGGCCTCACGGATTTATCCAGAGAAAGATTCTTTTTGAACAAATAATGTGATTTCCTGGCTGTTTTGTTGGCTGTTAAGAAAGAAAAAGCTCAGTTTTTAAAAATGCATTTTTATTTGCTGAAAATTAACTTTCGTAGTATTTAGGACTACTTTCTAATACAGTAGCCACATGTGGCTATTTAAATAAATTTGTATTGAGATGAAATGAAACTTAAAGCCTGGTTCCTTAGTTGCTTTAACCACTTGCCAAGCACTCAGTAGCTACACGTGACTGGTGCCTGCTGTATGGGATATCTTATAAAGTTCTTTCAGGATTATTATTCTTGACAGACTCATAAAGATTTCCTATAAGACTGTAGGAAATACTGTGAGGTGTCTGCTCTCCAAGAAGAATTGTAACAGAGTAGAAATGGGATAGAGGCACCCAGTCTAGAGATTGGCCATTCTAATGCTTGTATGTCTTAAATTCAGCCATGTTGGTAATCTGGTGATATGATCCCATTGTCTTGGGCAAAGCCAGATTAAGAGGTAGAATTCTTGAATTCTGTTTAAAAAATTCTGACCAGTAGTCTTTTCCCCTCAGTTTTCTCATTGCACAGCTCCTAGACAGATCAGATCCTGGGTTCTTTTTCTTTTTTTAATAATTAACTCCCTGGGGCACCTGGGTGGCTCAGTGGGTTAAAGCCTCTGCCTTCGGCTTAGGTCATGGTCCCAGGGTCCTGGGATCGAGCCCCACATCGGGCTCTCTGCTCAGCGGGGAGCCTGCTTCCTCCTCTCTCTCTGCCTGCCTCTCTGCCTACCTGTGATCTCTATTTGTCAAATAAATAAATAAAATCTTAAAAAAAAAAATTTACAAAAAAAAAAAAATTTAACTCCCTGAGTCTGAGCCAGTGTACAGGGACAGTTGGCCATTGGAGATGGAGACTCCTTAGTTCCAGTCTTTTTTTTTTTAATTTATTTGACAGACAGATCACAAGCAGGCAGAGAGGCAGGCAGAGAGAGAGACAGGAGGAGGAGGCAGGCTCCCTGCTGAGCAGAGAGCCCGACGCGGGACTCGATCCCAGGACCCTGAGATCATGACCTGAGCCGAAGGCAGAGGCTTTAACCACTGAGCCATCCAGGTGCCCCTCCTTAGTTCCAGTCTTAACAGGATTTTTTTTTGCCTCCTGACTGACTTACAAGGTGTGTGGATCCTCCCTGTTTTTCTATCCAATGGGAAGGATGCTTTGTAAAGTATTAAGTTATTTCATATACTCCTAGCTCCGATTTTTTCCTGCCAGTGCAGGGAGTAGATGTGTAGGAAGGTCAAGACTCCTGAATTGCTCAGGATTTCTGGTCTCATTTTTGGATTCAAAAAGTATTTTCAGAAGACCGTGTAGACATACAAATTAGGAATGTAGAGCCAGAAAGGGCCAATTAGAGCTGCTGCGAAGGGCTGTAGCTGGTAGGTAACCGAAGTGCATGGGGAATATTTCTTTCTTCATGTACTTCATCATTGCCTGATACTGGTTAGGCAATTAAGCTGTTTCATATTGTTATGAGGTTAAAAAATAAACCAAAATTTAACAAAAGACTTACAAAATATTTGGGGTGATTTTCTGCTCTCAAGAAAGGGGAGAACATAATAGGGTGTCATTGGCTTTTATGTGACCCTCACCTAACCATCTTTTCGCCTTTGTATGTTCGGTAGGGTCGTTCAAATGGTCTTCAACTGTAATATCTGGGGACAAGTGTTTATGGTATTTTTTTTTACCACAGACAACTAAGAGTTTGATTAATGTTGGATAATTAAATTTGGGCATTTGCTATCGAGGCCGAAATTCAGTTGCAAGGCAGGGGCTGTTGGGGTTGTGCCCCATCATCAGTCATGTTATGTGTGGCAGGAACCACTCTGGACCTGCCCCCTCATGTGTAAAGCAGAGATTATGGCTGCCTCACGGGGTTTCTGTCAGGATTAAATAAATGTTTGCAAAGCAGCTAGCACTTACAATATAACAAGGTCTAAATACATGGTAATCAGTTATTATTGGTGGAAATAAATTGGAAACTGTCCGCCCCACATTTGCAGAAGAAGCAACGCAACCCCAGCTTATATCCTACGTGAGAATTCTTTATGACCAACTTCAGGAACCCTGAGGAATACGGTTTTGTAAAAGCACAAGACTATATATAGTGTTTCAAGTTTGCGGACTTTTGAAAACCCTTTTATTTGATTCAGCTTATTGAATGTTTTTGTTGTTGAAACAAAGGATTCAGTTTAAGTCAGGAAAGAACGATATTGCAAGTTCAATTTCAGCTAATTCCCCATCTGAGGAGATTAACAACAGGTACAGTTTCTGGCCTAATAGCATCACCTACTCTGTTTTATGACTGCCCATGATTGCATAAAACCGGTTTCACAAACCTTGATGTCTATAGAATCATAGATGATCCTATTTTAGATGGGTTAGGATGGGCTCCATGAGTAAAACAATTTAGCAAGAATCATTGTCTCTTTAGATTGAAAACTAGGAAAACAGAAGAGAGATGTATCACTTATGAGGGGGACTTAATAGTAAATCTAATCATATTTGATGCTTTTACCTCAATTTCATTAATCAGCAAACAGGTTTTTTTAGCTTCCCGAGAAGTAAACCTTCTGTATTCTTTATTTTTCTTGCCAGCACAAAGAATATATAAAGCATTCTTTCTTTTTTTGTACTTGCCACACAAAATGTGATTGATGGTACACTACCCCACCCAACAGTGCCTGCCTTGCAACTGAATTTTGGCCTTTATTTATTTGAGAGAGAGAGAGAGAGAGAGAGGGAGAGGGAGTACGAGCTGGGGGAGGGGTAAAGGGAGAAGCAGACTTCCACTGAGCGGGGAGCTTGTTCAGGGGCTTGACCCCAGGCCCCTGGCATCATGACCTGAGTTAAAGGCAGCTGCTTAACCAACTGAGCCACCAAGGCGCCCCAATAAAGCATTCTTATTTAAGTGATTTGTTCCATATAGAGAGAGAGAGACTCTTCTATTCATTTTCTCCTACTCAAAGAAGGGGCTTGTATTTTTTTTCCCTACAATGGAATGAGGAAATCCATGTCAATGCATATACCCACAAATGTAGTGGGGAACTTACTCCCTGGCTGCCGTACAGTCTACCAGAAGGCATGCAAACAGTGAGTCTCTCATCATAGTACCCGAGATGAGGGTTTGCTCCCATCATTCCAGGTCATCCAAGGTGGAGCTACCAAACGAGCCTTCTCCTTAGTGCTGTACAAATTTCCTCACTGATGGTGGGAAGTAGTGGAATATGTTTTGTGACTGTGGCCTGTCATCCATTAGTCCAATGTGTTAATCTTGGCCAGTCTCACTTTCTGAAATCAGGGTAGTGACAAAACTGTCATTGCTTCTTGATTTTGTATTTGAGTTTATGTAATTCCTTTCAAATAGTATGGTCATTCATTCAACAGAAATTTACCTGATGCCTAATAGGTGTTTAGCAGATGTTCAAATGATCTTGGGAGGGGCAGATATAAGGATAGACTAGTTGGAAAATGTGCAGCTTTTTGGATGACTACCTTCTTGACAGCTCTTGAACTATATAACTTGTGTTAAAGCCTCCATCTTCAAATCTTCATCTTCAAATAATTTGATAATCCCAAGGAGCTAGAAATAACTATATATTAAAATGGGTTAGGTTTGCTCTGTGAAAACACAAGCTTGGTGAAGTGTGACACAGTGCTTCGCACATAGTGGCGTCAACGGTGACTGAGCTTATGTGTTTATGCTCATGCCCAAGAGTATGTTTTTCCAGGATATGCCTTCGCATTAGACTGTCAGCTCCTTGAGTGCAGAGAATGGATTTCATTTTTGTGATTCTGATGCCTCACACAAAGCCTGGCATGTGAAGTGTTTATTGGTTTTGGGTGAAGGGCCTTTGCCAATGGTGAAGTTTACTGGAATAAGCTGTCCAGTCTCGGGATCCCCTTGGGTCCCTCTAACACCGTTATCACCCAGTCCATAAAGGCTGGCTAGCTTGGAAGTGAAAGTGACTTCCCTAAGAGGCTGGGTCTATCCTCACACTAACCCTAGAGGACCCTTCAATGTCCCAATTCTTCAGAATCCTCTGGAAGTAAGACCCTGGGCTTTTGATTCAGAATGTCCAGGATAGGTTAAAAATCTGTTTCAATTTCGTGTTTCCATCACTTTGTACTCTGTACGTACCTTGTCAGATTTGGTTAGCCATGAATGAGGTAAGGTGTCTGGCATGTTATAGGTGTTAAAAAACCAGTATTTTCCTTCCCTATCTGCCCTCATCTGTGCATAATTTTGCCAAGGATAGATTCTATGCACAGAAATGTTTAATCATTTCTTGGATTGATTATTTCTAGGTTTCTAAAATAAAGATATTAATAACATTTAGCTCATAGGCTTGTTGTGAGGATCAGTGAGATAATCATGTAATGGGCTTAGCATTGCTAGGATCTAGTAATCACTCAGTGTTGGCTGATAGACCATTATAAAATGCCTCTTGACAACCATGGGTCCTTGGATCATCTCTGAAGGTAGCCCCAGAGATGTGGGCGTCCCCTGGGGCCACTAGAATGGTGCAATCCTTTTGTTACTATTTCCCCCATGAACATGAAGGGGCATGGCTAGGAGAAGGTAGCAAGCTGAGTGTGTAGGCTACTAATGTAGCACATCATTATTATTTTATGGCACATGTTTAGGCAACGACTGCCTTTTCTGTTTAAAAAGGACCTTTCCTTTAATTCCCCGTCTCTTTTATTTCACTTTTGTTCTCTTTTACTTCTCTTTGGCCCTAACCTTTTCTGCCTTGTCCATCCATATTCAAACCCAAACTTGGGCTTTTTCTACCCTTTATTCTGTTCCCTTTTCTTCCCTCTCCCTTCTTCCCTCCCAGTGAAGCAGGAATGAAGTCAAGGCTAAGGATGGTCCAGACTCTTGGTTATAAAGGTCTGGATGGAAACCTGATGCTTGGGAGTCCTGACTTCAAGGGCATGGAGCCTCTTAGAAGCAGAGGTAGCTTGAGAGGGCTAAGACAGTGAGATTTCTGATCTAACATTGCATGACTGGTAAAATCAGTGTATGTTCTAGGACTTGACACAGTAAGGGATGAAGTGGACCCTTTGGTTGAAAAAGGGTCATGATTAATTTTGAGCCATATTACATCATATGGATTGACAGATTAAAGAAAATTCTAGTTGATTAGACTGACCAACACAGGTGAAAGATTTTTCCCCTTAACGTAATAGCTTACTTTTGAAACATTAAAGTAATACTTATCGCTAATTGTAAAATATACAGAAAAGTATAAAGTAGGAAATACATAAAAGTATGAGGACCAAAATAAAAATGGCCAATGATCATTTTTTTCCAGAGATCACTCACCATGAAAGTTCTGGAATCTTTCCCAATAGCCCTTTTTCTAAGTGTGTATCTGAATAAGTATTTTAAAAAATTGGATCATGTGTGTTTGTGTATGTCTTTATAGAGTATTGTATCTTGATTTTTTCTCTAATCTGTTGTCATTGCCAGTTTCCTTGTTTTAAATGATTATGAGGTTTTTAATATACCGAATGATGTACCATAATAACTCAGTTGTTCTGATGGTAGATGTTGATATTGTTTCTAGTTGTTTGCTATTAAAAAGAATGTTATTGTCAACAAGGCTTTTTTGGTGGTTTTTGTTCTGTTTTGATATTGTGGTTTTGATCGATCAATTATTTTGTTTTTTGTTGGTACACAACTCTTAGTGTACATCTCTAATTATTTCCTTAGAATGAATTCCTAGCAGTGAGATTATTGATTCAGAGGACACAAAAGTTTTTAAAGACCTCTTACTTAATCTCTTTCCAGAACTGTTTATCAGTTTTATTTTATTTTTTTTAAAGATTTTATTTATTTATTTGTTAGAGAGAGAGCATGAGCACAGGCAGACAGAGTGGTAGGCAGAGGCAGAGGGAGAAGCAGGCTCCCCGCTGAGCAAGGAGCCCGATGTGGGACTCGATCCCAGGATGCTGGGATCATGATCTGAGCCGAAGGCAGCCGCTTAACCAACTGAGCCACCCAGGTGTCCCTGTTTATCAGTTTTAATGACCCTCCTGAAATAATTTTAAATTACCCCAGTGAAAACATTTTTTGGAGGGGTTGGGGAAGGTAAACATGTAATTCGGAGTCAGTATATCTAAATCAGAGAAGCCTCTTTTAAGGCATCTTGTCCGCTCCCCCCCTCCCCCCCGCCCTTTATTTAACCTCTCTTTCCCCTTTCTTGAGTTAGGATCATTTTAAGAACTACTTGGACTTTTCCTTGTGAGGCTCCAAGAACAATTCCCGTAGATGGCGCTAGAAGCTGCTCTAAGATCTAGGGAAGCTATCGTGATGCCCAAAGCCTGGAAGGAAGTACTAATAGGAAAAATGATTGGGAAAGGGGGCTGGCTACTTAGTTCAATACCTCCTGTCCACCTGATTCAGAGAACGAAGTGCACCCCAAATTTAGGAGATGAAGGTAAATTCAGCTTTGGCAAATGGATGAGTATCTTTTTGTTTGTAAAATTGATGTTGAGGAAAAAGCACATTGGAAGCTTCTGAGGATACCAAGTGACACTGCTCAGAAGACTAGAATTCTCATCTTTCCTGTCTTACTGCCATCAACAATTCAGGGAAGAACTTGCATTGTCAGCTGCAGGGATCGAGGAACAGCCACACTGTGGGACGGGGTCGGGGGGGAGAGATATAAGGTGTGGTCATTGCCATTACCACAGGTTACTAATTCTTCCAACCTCAGCTTAAACATAACTTCCTCTGGGAGACCTTCCTTGACCCCTAGGTTTGTTTAGATCTTCTCACGCTCCAGTGCAACATGTACTTGCTCTTTTTTGGACACATATCACATCCTTAATTACCTGTATGCTGCTGTCTTCTCCATGAAACTGAACCCCCACGTGATAGGTACTATGTCTGCTCTGTTCATTGCTTTACTCCCAACACCAACCACAGAACCTGACACAAAGTAGACACTTGACACACACTGATTACACTGAATTGCACTGATGTCTGTACTCTATGGCTTTATGAGAGAGTATTCAAGAAGAAAAGGAAAATGAAAACACAGTTCCAAATTCCAGCTAGAATTTGCAAAAGATTACATAAGCACTGAGGGGATGCAGAATAATTAAATGACTGGCATTAAAAAGTTTATGGGGGGCGCCTGGGTGGCTCAGTGGGTTAAAGCCTCTGCCTTCAGTTCAGGTCATGATCCCAGAGTCCTGGGAGGCTCTCTGCTCAGCAGGGAGCTTGCTTCCTCCTCTCTCTCTGCCTGCCTCTCTGCCTACTTGTGATCTCTGTCTGTCAAATAAATAAACAAACAAGCAAAAAAGTTTATGGACTGGAGGAATGGTGAGCAAGTAACTCTCGAGGGTTTTTTTTTTTAACATTTATTTATTTATTGACAGAGAGAGAGGAAGAGCAGGAACACAAGCAGCGGGAGTGGGAGAGGGAGAAGCAGGCTTCACACCAAGCAGGGAGCCCGACATGGGATTGGATCCCAGGACTCCGGGATCATAATCCGAGCCACCCAGGTGCCCCTGAGGGTTTTGATACAACGTGTTACAAACAAAAACACTGATGAAAAAGGAATTGCTCAGTTTGTACCAAAAAAGTATAAAATGAAGAAAGGAAAGTTGACAATGTCAATGTGTCACGTTCTCCACGCGCCGGTCTCCACTGCCCTCTTCACACACTCGGCTGGGGACAGAAAGGCTGTGTCTGATTCATCTCTGGGATTCCCCAGCCTCGCAGTAAGCGCTCAAAAACGTTCACGGGATGACTGGCCCCGGTCCGATAGTAGGCGGCGTTACTCCCGGCAGCGATTTCCTCGGAACAAGCTCCACCTCCTCCCCCGCAGGACCCCAGCGACCCGGGCTGCGGCGGGTAATCGGACCGCGGGACGCAGGGAACGACCCCCTCCGCCCCCTCCATCCCTCGCAGCCGGCGAGCGCCCTCCCATCCGCCCACCTGGCAGCAGGCCCACACCCCATGCCCCCACCCCACACCCCATGCCCCCACCCCACACCACGCAACATCGCCCTAGCGCCTCACCCGGCGACGCCGCGCGGGCCGCGCTGCCCGCGATTGGTCAAACGCGGCATAGCGCCATCTCGGCCTACCGCGCGGTGTGCGCTCTGATTGGCTAGCGGCGGCGGTGGGCGGGGCGGGCGCCCGGGCGCGCAGGGCGGGGCGGGATCGCGCCCTGGCGCCCCGCCTGCTGGTCCTCGCCTGGGCGGAGCCCCTGGACGGTCCCAGCGTGCTGGGGCAAGAGGCGAGCAGAGGACGCGTGGTGGTTACTCTGGTTACTGCGGAAGCACCGGGTCCGGGAGGGCAGCGGCAGCCCGCGAAGGTTGCTAGCGAGGAGACTGTCAGGAGCCGCCGCCCTCTGAGGAAGCTCCGTGGGGACCACCGTTCACCCGCGGGGAAACGGAGGCGCGGACTGTAAGGTTCGGGGGCTGGTGACTCGGAGCTTCTGCGGAGCGGCCGCGCTTGTGTGCGCGGGGGTCGCAGTCTCGAGTCCGAGGCCGTCCGCGGTGGGAAGAGGCAGGCCGGGCGCGGGGAGGCATCTCTCCGCGCTCCGCTTCCCCGCCAGGCCGCGCCCAGACGTTTCTTTGGTCTCCTCATCCGCTTCTGAAAGGGCACCTGCTGCAGGTGGGCGAGGACGGTTCTCCTGCACGGCGAGCCCACAGCGGCCTTGGAGACGCCACCAGCAGCAACCCTGGAGAAGCCCGTCCAGAAGAAATACATGGATTGCTGGGAAGAGGAGAGCCTGGCCGGGAGCTGTTGGAGCAGGCGATTTTTTTAATACTGCTTTCTAAGTCTGGACAACTTTCCCTTCTTTCCGTACTTTGATACCAACTTGATATGATTTTGTAGAGCCCTCTGATTTGAATTGTAATCCTGTGACGGTGTTTGCTGGAGGTTGGCCAATTCCTCGTGCTCCCTTTGGTGACACATTTTGGGGAAATCCTCGAGTCACCAAAACCCTACAGAGAAAAAGAGGATCTTAGCTTTGACCCGGGAGCACCGGAGGAGCCTTTGAACGATGTGGACCTTCTTGGGCATTGCCACTTTCACATATTTTTACAAGAAATGCGGAGACTTCGTCTCTTTTGCCAACAAGGAGCTGTTGCTGTGCGTGCTCGTGTTCCTGTCTCTGGGCCTGGTGCTCTCCTACCGCTATCGCTACCGGAGCGGAGCCCTCCTGGGGCGCCAGCAGAGCGGCTCCCAGTTCGCGCTCTTCTCAGATATTCTGTCGGCCTTGCCTCTTATTGGCTTCTTCTGGGCCAAGTCGCCCCCGGGATCAGAAAATAAAGAGCAACTTGGGTCTAGGAGGGTAGGTGGAATTTTAAGTAGGCAAATGAGTGGGGGTGTTCTTTTTAAAATTAGGGTTGGGGTCACTCAAATGTAAATTTTCGTCTGCGCTAAGGCCAGAAGGCAGCAATATAGATAATCTGGTTATGGTAAATTCTCCTTTAATTGTGCCTTTTGTTCCGTTTTGTTTTTAAGCTCTTGACTGTTCCTTGGCTACATTTTTGCCACTGTTAGGAGTGATTGAAAAGATTTGTTTCATTTAGTGTTGGTTGAGCCAGTGCTATTCGAAATTGATTTGATTATGAAAGGGGAAACGAAATGTTAGAATTTCATTTTGAAGGAGGACAGAATCACTTTTTGGGAAAAAGTGTTTTACTGAAATCCTTGTATTTGTACCTGAGGAGAATGAGAGCGGCTGCGGGTTAAGTCCTGTCCTTATAAATGACAGCTGGCAGGGAGAGTAACAGAAAGAACACTTCGGAAGGCTGGTGGAGTAAAAATTAGTTCAGCATTTTTAAAAGTCTTGGGCAAAATCCCCTCCTCTTTCGCTGTCAGTGGGGCCTTGAGTAAATTAGTACTTTAATGTTCCAGGTCATGTGGATACTTGACTAAGGTCCCCAGTTCAGGCACATTCCTAATTCTGAGGCCAGACTTCAATCACAGGGGACGTGAGGCCTTCTGCAAAGACAGCAGAGGACAACAATGGTAGATGGGGGAGGAGAGATCTGGCTTCAAAGCTGGAACATTTAGGTCCTGTTGGCCGTGGGTGTTTGGACTTTTTCCCTGAGAGCACTGGAGGATTTTAAGCAAGGGAGTAACAATACTTGATGTTAACTCTAGAAAGCATTTCCAGTTGGTATGAGAGTGGATACCCGGCAGGGGCAGGAGAATGGTAGCGGGGCTGTCCGGTGAGAGACTGGAGTAGGAAACCAAGTGAGGGGTGATGATTATTCCAAGTTACGACGAGTGGCCTAAAAAAGTAGTTTACTCCTTGAGGGTTCCAGAGCTACTTTATTTTCCTATATCCACAGTACAGATTAGCAAGGTTTGTAGAAGGGAGGACTTGAATTAGAATTTTTGCCCCACCACTTCTGGCTCAGACCTTTGGCAAGACCTTCGTTTCTGTAAGAGTCAGTTACCTCTTCTATTAGACCGGGGTGGCACCAGTCTTGCTCTTAGCTAAGGAATTAAATGATGTGATGTGGCCCGTAACTGACTAGTAAATGGTAGCTCTTATTAGTAACTGACTAGTAAATAGTAGCTCTTATTAGTCTAAAGGTAGTGTACTTCTAGATATAACATGTTGGGAACCTTTTGACTAGTGCTTTGAGCAGTAGTAATGGTGGGTATGGCTTGGAGCAGCAGCAAAGGAGGGAGAGGGAATCTTAATCTCAGTTTGAAATCTTTGGTGTTATCTGAGGTAACTTTTGTTTGCCAAGGCCGCTGAGCACTAGTGTAGGTGCCTGGAATGCTATATCGTGTGATGTTGAGACATTTTGGGGAAGGGAGAATTGGATTGCCAGCAATCAATGATTGGTTCCATTTTGTGAATGCTTCAGGCTTTCTGCTTATTCCTAAACATCAGGGACTTGGTGGACTCTCATCGAGTGCTAATTTCCCATTAGTGCTTTTACTGACCATTGTCTGGATGACTTAACTAACTAAACTCCCCTTTCAGGACGGTGTGTGTGTGTGTGTTTAACAGGGAAAACTGAGGAAGAAAAACTAGTTAAGAAGTGGCTAAGATGCAAAGAGGGCTTATCTTGCTTTCAGAACAGTAGTTTAAATATAGTCAGTTATGCTGGCCATTAAGAAATACTTATAGGAAGAGGAGACTCTTGTCTTAAGGACAAAAGGTAATTTCTCTAAGAGAAATTATTAAAAAAATGGAATGGACAAGGCCCCAGTCCCTGCTGAGTGAAGGAAGACTGGATACATATTAAAATCACAGAGAATCAAAGTTTTAAAAGATTTTAGATTTTATTTCCTTCCTTTTTGCCTCAGGTCTTCTGTTAAAATCCCTTCAAAATGGCATTTGGGCTTATCTTAATCAATACGGCCAGAGAACTCAAAGAAGATTGTTCCTTGCAATTTTGTATCTGAAATGTATTTGTATTTGTCAACCTACATATCAAGAAAAAAACTTATTTTAACCCTGAGTTATTCATGTTAAAAAACCCAACAGGCACTGTTACTCTGAGTGGGCATAAATCTCTCAAAATAGGACTTTTTCATCATCTTATGACTAAAGTTTTCATCATCAGCCCAACTAGTGATAGGTTTGATGTTTATAACTAAATGGACCAACCGTTTGGCTAGGCTCTCTTAGAGTGTCAAGATGGGTCAAATTAAATATATTCTTATATGTTAAGGACTCAAATATGAATGGGTCAAATCCCAAGGGACAGGAGGAATTATTTTGTCTTTTCAGAATTCTCTTGAGTTAAATAATTCTCAATTAATAGATTAATAGCCAGGATTTGACAGTCTTCTTGTTATATAAAAGGAATTGTTAGGGTGAGATAGATTTTTTTCAGATGAAAATCCAGAAGGAGAAAATAAAAATAAATAGTGGAAACATGTAAAAAGTGCTGAATAGTTTGCAATATGAAGTCGAAATAGAAGCTGTATGTGATCTTCATCTGGTAGATGCTTAGAATGTACTTGAAGAATTGAGTAATTAATGACAGAATTTTCCCTATAATAAGTCTTCAGAGCCCCTTGTAAACATAATTTATATTTAGCCTGGTGTGGATTTCTAAATATGGCTGTATAATAGCATTTTCTAAATATATGTGGAAAAATAGAAGATATATTTAATTTTATTGGGACATAATTATACATTTTTATTTAACTAAATATTTTGATATCTGTCATTTTTATATATGATCCGGATTTAAATATATAGTGCATTTGGTTTGATAATAAGATGTACCTTTTGCCCAAGATGGGGAAGTCCAGAGTCTCGATATAGTAGTAGCATGATTTAAGGATAGCAGGTGTGGATATATAATTAACTTTTTTTTTTTTTTTAAACAGCACAAAAAAGGAATCAATATTTCGGAAACAACCTTCATAGGAGCAGCTGCCTCTTCAGTATCTTTTCAGAATGATCCCGAAGTTATCATTGTGGGATCTGGTGTAGTTGGCTCTGCTTTGGCAGCCATGCTTTCCAGAGATGGAAGAAAGGTGACAGTAATTGAGAGAGATTTAAAAGAGCCCGACAGGATAGTTGGAGAATTTCTGCAGCCGGGTGGTTATCATGTCCTCCAAGACCTTGATCTTGAAGGTAGGTTTATATTAATTTTTAGGAGCTATGTGGTATAAGCAAGCACTCTTCACTTTAGACTATCCTTTAACTGGTAAAAAAGGTATTACAATTTATTTACATTTCTGAAAGTTCCTATTTACCAACAGATCTGCATGAAAATGAGAGCAAAGAATAAGGCTTTAGTGTATGAAGAGATACAGTAAAGTGGCTAAAAAACAGAAATGGTCAAAATTAAAGATTAGAAAACTAGAATGAAGGCGTGAAGTTTAGTGAAAGGTGAAGGGAACTATCCCTGGTAAGGTACATATTATGTGTCCTTTATAGAATCTTTTATTTAAGTATCATCTGTTAAACCATTGATTTTTAAACACAAACTATTCATTTCGGGAATACTTATTCACTGTCTACTCTGTCTGGGGTGTTGGACTTGGTACCAAGGATGTACTGGTGAATGAGACAGATTCACTGGCCCCTCTTAAGGGTCAGAGTACAAAATACGCTTGTGCTCTGAACTGAGGAAGAGCTTGCTTGGCTCATGTGGTAGGCAGGATGGTGTGGGAATTATGAGCATTGATTCTGGAACTAGATTGCGTGGGGTTGAATACCAGCTCAGGAGCTTAAAAAGCCGTATATCGGGACGCCTGGGTGGCTCAGTTGGTTGGACGACTGCCTTCAGCTCGGGTCATGATCCTGGAGTCCCGGGATCGAGTCCCGCATCGGGCTCCCGGCTACGCGGGGAGTCTGCTTCTCTCTCTGACCTTCTCCTCGCTCATGCTCTCTCTCACTGTCTCTCTCTCAAAAAAAAAAAAAAAAAATCTTAAAAAAAAAAAAAAAAAAAAAAAAGCTATATATCCTTGGCTAAGTTATTCAACCTGTTATGTACCAGTTTCTTCATCTGTAAAATGGGCATTTTATATGAGTCCTTGCCTCCTAGATTATTATGAGGATAAAATGAAGTCATATACACAAAGCACTCAGAACAGTGTCTGGTATATGATTGGCACTATGTAAGTAATTGCTGTTTTATTCAAGGAGCTGAAAAGGAGAGCAGTGTAGCTATGAAGTATTGGGTGATGGGGAAGGGAGAATGGCTTGAGATTAAGGATGGAGAGAGAGGCAGCAGCCACATCATGAAGGCTCTGCAGTCGGTGGAGCAGGAGTGTGGCGGTGACCTGGTTTCTGCCTGTATAAAGTGGCTTCAAACGTTAGACGCCTACTCACAATAAGAAACACATTTTACATTCTGACCCTGCACATACATACATATATTTGGCTGAAGTTTGTTTCATTTTACTTTTTAAATCCTTGTGATTCTACCCAAGTACATGGTTCACAAGTTGAAGTACATTTCATTTAGTTCATTCATTTACCATTGAGTCACACCCTGCAGTTGGTAGAATGCTGTTTTAAAAGAATATGTGGATAAAATGTGGCAAATAGACTGTAGGATTGTGGCAGTGGGGTAGCAAGAGTCAATGCAGAGTCTAGTGGGAGCTCATTGCTAAGTTCAAATGGCAGATGACGGTGGTTTGGGCTAGCATGGTAGCAGAGGATATAAAGAGAAGTGGACAGACTGATGTTAAAATGAAGAGAGAGAAACGGCATGACTTGCTATGGGATTGATGTGAGATGTGAGGGAGATGGAGGTATTAAAAGTGATTCATAGGTTTTGGTTTGAACAGCTGATAGATGGTGGTATCACTTGCTGATAAGAAGACCTAGAGAGGAACAGGCACTGGGGATAATTTGCAGGACATGTTGAGATACCAAAGTGGAGAAGTTAAGCTGAATATATGACTCTCCAGCGCAGAGGAGTGGTTTGGGCTGGCTAGAGTTAGAAATTTCAGAAGTATCAGCTTATTTGTAGTATTTAAAAGCCACAATAAATGATTGAGAGCATGTAGGGAGAAAAGAGAAGACAGAATAAACCAAGTCTTGGGAAACTGCTGTTTAAGGCTCAGGCAGAAGAAGAAAAGCCTGAAAAAGAGTCTGAGAGGCAGCTGGCAGAATGCTAGAAGAAAGCCAGGGGATTTGGTGCCATTTAATACATGAGAGAGTTTTTCTAGTAGGCGGGAATGGTTATGTGTCAAGAAAGGGGAGGACAGTTACATCATGCTTTGTTAATGAAGCCTCAGGTGAGATGAGTATAGAAAAATGACCGTGGGATTTGGCAATTTGGAGGTTGCTTGTGACATTGACAAGATATTTCAGCAGAGTCGTGGGGATAAAACCTAGACTGAAGTTGAGTGGGAGTTAAAATTTGAGACTAGAAAAGCACTCTTGAGTTTTTCTGTAACAGAAAACAGAAATAGGGCAGTAACGAGATGTAGATGTGAGGATAAAGAAGGTGTGTTTTGGGGGCGCCTGGGTGGCTTAGTTGGTTAATTGATTGGTCTGACTCTTGATTTCGGCTCAGGTCATGATCTCAGGGTCGTGCAGACACAAATTCTTTGAAGAGTGAAGAGCGAGAATAGTGTTAACTGGAGTTGTGTGAGTTAAGGGGAGAAGGGGTAAATAATGGTCAGATCATGGGGGCTGAGTCTCTAGTATTTTGTAGCCTGCTATGTGGATTTGGCTTATGTTCAAAGGGAAGCCATTGGAGAATTTTAAGAAGAGGAGTTAATCAATTTCATATTTTATTTATTTATTTATTTTTAAAGATTTTTATTTATTTGACAGACAGAGATCACAAGTAGGCAGAGAGGTCAGAAGAGAGAGAGAGAAGCAGGCTTCCTGCTGAGCAGAGAGCCCGATGTGGGGCTCGATCCCAGGACCCTGGGATCATGACCTGAGCTGAAGGCAGAGGCTTTAACCCACTGAGCCCCCCAGATGCCCCTCAATCTCACCTATTAGAAGTGTGGTTAAAAATATTATTTAGAAGTATTCGTGTTATTCTGTAGGAAAAAAGAGTAGATCATAAAGTGGCCAAGATGGAAGCAGGGGGACCTCTTTGGAGGCTATTGCAGAATCAGTGGGAATTGATGGCTTGGAACACGGTCATAGTGGTAGACAGGAGGATAGTGGTAATATTCTGGAAATGCCTTTTGAAGGAAGAGTCAGGAGGACTTGCTGATGAATCAGGTGTTAGGTATGAGAGAAAGAGGAGTCATGGCATTTATTTATTTTTTTTATTTTTATTTTTTTTAAAGATTTTATTTATTTATTTGACAGAGAGAGATCACAAGTAGACAGAGAGGCAGGCAGAGAGAGAGAGGGAAGCAGGCTCCCTGCTGAGCAGAGAGCCCGATGTGGGACTCGATCCCAGGACCCTGAGATCATGACCTGAGCCGAAGGCAGCGGCTTAACCCACTGAGCCACCCAGGCGCCCCGAGTCATGGCATTTAAATAAGACTTGAGGACATTACCAGGAGAGGTCCAGGACTGAACCCTGGGGTGCTCTGATGCATAGATATCAGTGAGGTGAGTGGGAATCAAAAAGATGGAACTGAGGAAGTGCAGAGGAAAAGCAAAAGCCCACAGGGTCTAGGACCCAAGTGGAAAGAGTGCTTTATGAAGAAAGGACATTCCATCTCTGTCCTTTTAGGTTTCTTAATCTCCACCTTACTTGAGAGGTTCACTTGAGGATGTGGCAATATCCTGAGCAGGACTTGGTTACTTTTATGGTTGAACATCTGGCAACCAGAAATGCTCTCCAAGTAATGGCTCTACATAGAATCATTTAGAGATCTAACTTCAGGGCACATCATCGAGATTGTAGTAACAAGCCTTAGTGGATTTTTATATGTAGTTTATGCAAGAGTAAGGAGCATCTCTGAAGTATTTTAGCCAGTCCACATACAATGAGTAACTTTAATATCAAAAATAAGAGTCCTCAGGGGTGCCTGGGTGGTTCAGTGGGTTAAAGCCTCTGCCTTTGGCTCAGGTCATGATCCCGGGGTCCTGGGATCCAGCCCCACGTCGAGCTCTCTGCTTGGCAGGCAGCCTGCTTCCCTTCCTCTCTCTCTGCCTGTCTCTCTGCCTACTTGTGATCTCTGTCAAACGAATAAATAAAATCTTTAAAAGAAAAATAAGAGTCCTCATTAACATTTACTATGCTATTCATTTCCCCTGAGGTATGAGATGTGGATAAAGGAACAATTGGTATAGTTACTTTCTGGAGTATGGATTTTGTTTTTAAAGATTTTATTTATTTATTTGTCAGAGAAAGAGAGAGAGAGAGAGAGAGAGAGCGAGCACACAAGCAGGGGGAGCAGCAGGCAGAGCAGGCAGAGGAAGTAGGCTGTTGAGCAAGGAGCCTGGGAGCATGATCTGAGGTGAAGGCAGACGTTTAACTGACTGAGCCACCCAGGCATCCCTCGAGTATGGATTTTGTTTTTTTTTTTTAAGATTTTTATTTATTTATTTGACAGAGATCACAAGTAGGCTGAGAGGCAGGCAGAGAGAGAGAGGTGGAAGCAGGCTCCCCACTGAGCAGAGAGCCCAATGCGGGGCTCGATCCCAGGACCCTGGGATTATGACCCGAGCCGAAGGCAGAGGCTTTAACCCACTGAGCCATCCAGGTGCCCCTCGAGTATGGATTTTTAATATAATATGGATTTATCCTTCCTGAGTATGAGTTTTTATTTATTTTTAAAATTTAAAAAAGATTTTATTTATTTATTTATTTATTTAGTGCATGAGCAGGTGGAGGGACAGAGGGAAAGGGAGGGAGAGAATTCCAAGTAGACTCCATACTGAGCATGGAACCTAATGCAGGGTTTGATCTCAGGACTCTGAGATCATACCTGAGCTGAAATCAAGAGTTGAATGCTTAACCAACTGAGCCATCCAGGTTCCCCCTGAATATGGGTTTTTAATGATTGCCCTGGGGCGCCTGGGTGGCTCAGTGGGTTAAAGCCTCTGCCTTCAGCTCCGGTCATGATCCCAGGGTCCTGGGATCAAACCCCACATCGGGCTCTCTGCTCAGCATGGAGCCTGCTTTCCCCCACCACCCCCCGCCTGCCTCTCTGTCTACTTGTGATTTCTGTCTGTCAATAAGTAAATAAAAAAATAAAATCTTAAAAAAAAATAATTGATTGCCCTATGGCTTAAGCTTAATATCTAGAATTCTTAAAATTAATACATTATAATTTAAATGCTATAATTTTATATTAAATCTTAATATCTAGTGAGGAATTTCCTTCCCATCTTGTTTTCTTTGGGATTATTTTGGCTTTTCTTGGTGTTTTGTTTTCTATATATAATTTAGAATTAGATTAAAAAAAAAAAGTCTGTCAAGATTATGACTGAACTAGCACTGAATCTATACCTCAGTTTTGAAATAATTGATTTGGACTTCCTATCCATGAATGTGGTATACTCTCCATTCAGTTAGGTCTTTAATGCATTTAAGTAAAGTTTCATGCATCTAGGTCTTTTGTTATATTTATTCTTTGATTCTGGTTTATATTTGGGCTTTCATAAATGATACCTATTTTATTATGCACTGTATACTGTTTGAGGTTCAGACTTTATACCAGGTCATGGCGCAAAGGTATGTCTGGATTCCATGCCATATCTCAGGACACTGAATTGAGTTTTTGTGGTTTCTATTTTATTGACAAGAAATTTATGAATGGTGCTAAGTTTCATTGTCCCTGGCCATGGGGAACCCCTACCTCGTATTCAGGAGCGGTCCTTAAAACTCCAGTCATTTAGGCTTGTGGTTCTGATGCTCTTACGCTGTTGCCTTTAAAACTTGCTCACTAGTTTGACTTTGAATTTGCTTTCCATTTTTAGCATAGGTGGTTTTTTGTTTCTTGTTTTTTCCATTGCTAGTTTTGTTTTTTTAATTTGCCTGTTTATAGCAGGCAATTCTGCATTTTTTAATGTGGAAGAATGTTTTCCATTTCACCTTATCTGATATGTTGACCAGTAGTCCTAGTATCTTAAGTGTGGAGCTTTACGATTAATAGATGGTGATAGCTCTAAGTTATGTCACTGGCTTCAATGTTAACATCTAGTATTTAAGCATGAGTTTTTAAGCATGAATTTCATTGAAGTGTAGGGTACTGTCCTTTTGTCTGCTTAAGAAAGTAAAAGTGTTCAAAGTGGGCTATATTTGATTTTATCAATAAAGTCGAGATAGAGACAGATAGATATTAAGAAATCTTAAATTAGACCTTATTTAGCTTATCTTAAGTTAGTTTACCCAAGGAAAAGTTTTGCTGTGCTACTGTACTTTTTACATTTTCTGGTGTGTCCTAAAATTGGCCAATTTAAACATTTCAAGTACTGGGGTGCCTGGGTGGCTCAGTCGGCTGGGCAACTGCCTTCGGCTCAGTTCATGATCCTTGAGTCCCAGGATTGAGTCCCATGTCAGGCTTTCTTCTGCTCAGTGGGGAGTCTGATTCTCCCTCCCTTCCCCTTTTCATGCTCTCTCTCTTTCACTCTCTCTCTCAAATAAATGAATAAAATCTTTGAACATTTCAAGTACTTCTGTAATACAGCTATGGGTTAAGAAAAACAAAACTGTCTCAGTAGCTGGACAAAGCAATATAGAAATACCAGATGGGTTTCAAATATTTAGGTCAGAAACAACTGGCAATTCGCTGAGATCCAAACCAAACACACTGTTAACTGGCAGCTTTTAAGATGTCTGTGTACTGAACCTCTGACTGAATTTTAACTGTAATAATTTGTGAACCATACTGAAAAACTAACTAGTTTTGATTTTGGGTCAGATATGTACAATATTCATCCAGCTTGTGTCTGTGTGGACTTTAAGTACAATTAAAAAGAATATCAGAAAACAAATTTATTTTGATCATAGCCTAGATGTGTGATAGAAGTGTTTCTGAAGATTTTCTTTCATCTATTTCTTTCATTATTCTAATGTACTTCAGCTTAATATACTATCCATTATGATTTTAGGCCTATGTATGGTATGTTCTCAATTGATATTTCATAACGTACTCTATCTTTCTAATTTAGATAAATATTTAGGTTGTTTTCAGTTATTCTTTATTAGAGATAACACTATAGTGAACTTATTTTTGCATATAACTTTAAAGATTATAAAAAATTATATCTTTAGGATGAACAATAGATGAAGATTTACAAGATTTAAGATTATTATATCAAAGGTTGTAATTTCTTTTTGGTTCTTGATAATTAGTGCTATAGTTACTTTCTAAAATGTTTTTAGTTTACAGTATGACCAGTAAATTTATCAGTTTTATTACAATCTCACCAGCAATTTTGATAGATTTTATATCTTACTGTTTTAATTTATTTCACTGATTTTTTAAAAATCAGGTTTTGAACATTTCTCTGCTGTGTTCAATATTTCTGTATCGCTTCACGTGAATACACATAAACTTTTCAGCCATTATTACGAGGGTCTTAATATTTTTCCTATGGAATTTAATGAATACATTTTATATATAAATATTAATCTTTTGTGGTATTACAGATTTGCTAAGACGGTTGTCTTCCAGACACATTAAAATTTCTGAAATAGTTATAATAATGTCCCGTTGTCAAAATGGTTTCATTGCATTATGAAGACAGAAACTCATTTTTGATGCCTCCTTATCCTTAGAACTCTGAGCATGTTAACAGAATTGATTTTTTTGCCCTGAATTGTTTTGCAGATGCAGTGGAAGGTATTGATGCCCAGGTGGTAGATGGCTACATAATTCATGATCAGGAAAGCAAATCAGAAGTTCAGATTCCTTTTCCTCTGTCAGAAAACAGTCAGGTGCGGAGCGGAAGAGCTTTCCATCATGGAAGATTCATAATGGGTCTCCGGAAAGCAGCTATGGCAGAGCCCAAGTAAGACTACTCAGATATAGAATGTTAAAGAAACACATTTGAACTTGGCCTTTGCACAAATATTATTTCATAAATTGTCATAAGTGTTTGGGTAGGGGCTAGAGCATAGGTGTTCTAAAGTAAACTGTTAAGTTACAAGAATGTTAGATCTGCCTTCCCTTTGTTGACAATATCATGTAGAGAATTTCCATTTAAACGACAGAACTATCGAGATTTTTCCTTTGACTGAATACACTGTGTAGTTTTATTATGTTGTTGTAATTTAAAGGATACAGTTGCAACTGAGGTTTGAGTCTTCTTCTAACTATTTGGGAGTTGGGGTTTGTGCTTACCGTATTTTCTGTTAAAAGTCAGAACAAACAGACTTCAAGGGAAAAACCCTAGTTGGACAGGACTGGCTCTTCTCTTAATTATTAACTTCTATTTGCCCCGAGCCCTTAAGCACTATAATTGAGGATGTTTTGCACATGAGAACCCTCATCTCATTAGCAAGGGCAGAAGTGTTGAGAAAGCAGGTAAAGGTGTGAGTGGACTTACCCTTAGGACTGAGATTTTGATTATCTGTGGAAGTAGAATGTGTTCATTGTGGAAACATGGGAAAATACACGCAAATACAAAGATTGTAAAATTTATCCATGATTCTTTTGACTAGAAGTAATTATTCTGAGTAATTTGGTGGATAAGCTCCCAGTTCAATATTTTCCCATCTGTGTATGAATTTGTGTGGTGTATTTTTCTTAATGAAATGAGGTAAAAATCTCGTGTTACTTTTAAAAATCATTACATCAGTATATATGTATTTAACTTCTTAATGAAATGTATTTTCTTAATGAAATGAGGTAAAAATCTCGTGTTACTTTTAAAAATCATTAATTTTTCTTAATGAAATGAGGTAAAAATCTCGTGTTACTTTTAAAAATCATTACATCAGTATATATGTATTTAACTTCAAGAAGTTAGAAAATAAAAACCACACTTACTTCCAAAGTCCATAAATGATGTTTTTGCATTTTGTCATTCCAGACCTTCCCTACGTACATGTGTGTACACTGGAGATAAGGAATAAGGAATTTGTCATTCCTTTTTTTTTTTTTTTTTTTTTTTAAATTTATTTATTTGACAGACAGAGATCACAAGCAGGCAGAGAGGCAGGCAGAGAGAGAGGAGGAAGCAGGCTCCTTGCCGAGCAGAGAGCCTGATGCGGGGCTCGATCCCAGGACCCTGAGATCATGACCTGAGCCGGAGGCAGCGGCTTAACCCACTGAGCCACCCAGGTGCCCCAGGAATTTGTCATTCCTTATTTAAATTGTTCAAGTGTGCTATTGTATAATTTCTTTCTGCTTATCCTTTAGTACAAAGTTTATTGAAGGCATCGTGCTACAGTTACTAGAAGAAGATGATGCAGTGATAGGAGTTCAGTACAGGGATAAAGAAACCGGGGACATCAAGGTGAGAGATAGCCAATGTTAGTTCTTCCTAAGACATGTTTTTCCTCCTTTTTCTCCTACTCCTTTGAAAAGTAGGCTCACCGATTCACTCGTCTGATAGATGGAGTTTTCTCTAAGCCCTCTGCAGCAGGGTGATTTCAGACTGCAACACATTGCTCGTCAGAACTCTGCAGAACTCTGTACAAACAGCTTTGTAGACACGTGCCACTAGATCAGCAGTATCAAACTGAAGTATACATGTGCAGAGAGACAGAAAGGACCTGGAAGGTGATAAAAGGAAGGATTCAACGTAAAAGAAATGATTAGGATAAACAAACAATTGTTTTAATCTGACAGGGAAAAGTAAGAGAATCTCTGCAGAAATTGCAGAGTGAAATAGTTGCCAGTACCTGCTCATGTTGGTTTAGTAAGAGAAGAGAAAGTGAAAGGCTAATCTGTTGGTGTTTCTGGGCTGATCCCTAGGGTTACCACCTAGAAACTGTACTCTGATGGGGGTGATTGCAAGATAACATGGGGACCTATATCCATGTGTACAAAAATTCTTCTAAGTGCTAGCCATTAATTGAAAACACTATATGAAGTTAGAAAATTCTAGAATAAACAGTGGAGTCGTCCTTGGACTTTGTGATGAGATTCAGTATTCTGTGGTCCACACTTGGATTTTAGTTGTTTCCCCTGTTGTTCATCAATGTGTAGCTTTAATCCCAGATGGTTTGGATGGTAACGCTTGGAAGGCAGGCAGTCCTCTCAAGAGGAAGTGTCTCTAGAGATTGGTCATTCATTAACTTGAGCCCAGTAACAGCTTCTTTTTTAGCATTATCTTCATTATCATCTATTACATTGTCCAATAAAATATGTAACTGTTTTACAAGAATGCACATTTTAAGAGAATGGTCCCTTTACTGTGTATTTCTAACCATTTAGCTGAGCATTGTTTGTCTTTGTTGTAGGAACTCCACGCTCCATTGACTGTTGTTGCAGATGGACTTTTTTCCAAGTTCAGGAAAAACCTGATCTCCAGTAAAGTTTCTGTTTCATCTCATTTTGTCGGCTTTCTTATGAAGGTACTATAGGAATGTAATTGTAGAAAAATAAAAGCAACTTGGAATTTGAAAGTTACTAAAAAATATATATATATATATATATATATATATATATTTATTTATTTTTCCTAGAACGCACCACAGTTTAAAGCTAATCATGCTGAACTTATTTTGGCCAATCCGAGTCCAGTTCTCATCTACCAGATTTCATCTAATGAAACTCGAGTACTTGTTGATATTCGAGGAGAAATGCCCAGGAACTTAAAAGAATACATGGCTGAAAAAATTTATCCACAATTACCTGGTAAGAAATAGGATTTCATTCACATTGTAATCTGTTATCTGAAAGTAAATATCACAAAAGGCTATCCATCTCCAGTTCTCACTAAAACTAGGCCAGAGATAGGTTGGCAGGTAAAAAATGCACCCAGTCAGATATGCTGGAGTTGAGTTGTTTAACCAGCACATACAAAAATCTCCAATTTAAAAGAAAATAATTTATATGTTTTTTCATATTAATAATCAAATCATTGTTTTCAGAATAATTATTAGTATTGGGGAAAATGGTGCTTTTTTAGGTAGCCTGGCTACTGATGTAAGGTCTCTTAATTCTTAAACTATCTCTCCTACTTCCTTAACTTTAGTGCTTGGCTTTTGTAGAAATGGTAGCTACCATTTATTGAGTATCTACTATAAGGTGCTTTACACACTTGATTTCATTTATCTACACAGTCACCCTTTGAGATAGGGCAGTATCATTATCCCCATTTTATTGATGAGGGAACTAGGAGTCAGTAAGCTCCCCCAAGGATAGACTATTAGTAAGTGGTGGAGCCAAGGTCGAGGCCAGGCATGTCTGGCTCATACATCCCCTCCTCGGAACATGAGAGCTGTAATCGATCTTCAAGATCTTTTCTAGTTTGGAGTTGAGTACAGAAAGGCTTTGTGAAATTTCAGACATGTTTGTAAAACACTCCTAAAAAATTGCTTTCTGGCCGTTTTTTTTTTTTTTTTTTTTTTGAGAATGGGAATATGTAAGGAAAAGTAAAAATTTAAGGTATTAATTAAAATATTAAGAATATTGATAAAATTTGGGGTGCCTGGGTGGCTCAGTGGGTTAAAGCCTCTGCTTTCGGCTCAGGTCACGATCCCAGGATCCTGGGATCGAGCCCCGCATCGGACTCTCTGCTCAGCAGAGAGCCTGCTTCCCCCTCTCTCTCTGCCTGCCTATCTGCCTACTTGCGATCTCTGTCTCTCAAATAAATAAATAAATAAAATCTTTTAAAGAATATTGATAAAACTGGAGGGAAACCCTGCTTGCCAATGGTGATATTATAGGAAACTGTCTGGTAGGGGTATATTTTGTTTAAAAATTGTTTATTTTTGAAGTTATTTTTTAATCTAAGTGAAAGCACTCTGTTTAATAACAGAATATTAACAGATATGAAGGTATACATGGACTAACTTAGATTTTTTTTAAAGATTTATTTAGAGAGAGATTGAGAGAAAGTGTGAGTAAGATGGGGAGGGGCAGAGGGAGAGGGAGAGAGAGTTTTTTTTTAATGCTTTTTTTTTTTAAGATTTAATTTATTTATTTGACAGACAGAGATTACAAGTAGACAGAAAGGCAGGCAGAGAGAGGAAGGGAAGCAGGCTCCCCACTGAGCAGAGAGCCTGACGCGGGCCTCGATCCCAGGACCCTGGAACCATGACTTGAGCTGAAAGCAGAGGCTTTAACCCACTGAGCCACCCAGGCGCCCCCGGGAGAGAGAGTCTTAAGCAGGCTCTGCTGAGCATGGAGCCTGACACAGGGCTCCATCCCACCACCCTGAGATTACAACCTGCGCCAAAACCAATAGTTGGACGCTCAATTAACTGCGCCTCCCAGGTGCCCCTTACTTAGATTTTTAATAATGACATTTTCAGCATTTCAATACATTTGTACTTAGTGAAGCCATTTTTGAAGCTTTCAGAGGAAAAATGAATTATTCACATTTAAGAAAAAAAATAGTCAATAATGTGATATTTTTAGCATTTTTTTCTTTTATCGTAGATTGCCTTTTCCAATCCCGACTGCCCTGAGATCATGGTGGGAAACTATTTATAAGTTTATATTAATAGTCATTAGGTTATTGAAATTCTCCTTATGGGAATGGAACGATTTCAGCTTAGGCATTCTGCTCCTCTATTCCCAGATTACAATGGGAACTGCATGAAAATACAGTTATCTATACAGATAGGAGCACAAAACTTTAAACTGGGGAGTGTCTCAGAGATGAGCTCTTTCAAGCATTTCATGTTACAGATGAAGAAACTGAAGCTCAGAAAAGTAGAGCTCTCTATAACTTACCCTTTTTCTGCTGTACATACCCTCCTGTTGTTTGTGGGTTGCTAGTATATTTCATCTGTAATTCCAAGAATATGGCGGTGATGGTAAATTAAGTGTTAAATATGATACTTGGCAGTTAACATTTGGGAGAAAGGGGGTGGTTTTTTTCCCTGTCTCATTTCTGAATTTGCTTCACTCTTAGCTTTTTTGTTCATTCAGCTGTATCTATTTAAATTAAATCTCTCTTAGAATCCTTAGTCACTCCTTAGCTTGAATAACTAGGTTCTTAATGAACAATCGTATTAATAAAATAATTAGTTCTTGATTTATCACAAAGTATATATAACATACAGCACATATTGTATGTAACATATAATAGAAGGTATTTGTTTAAACTTGATAAGAACATGTGATAATTAGAAATTGAAATTTTATAAACCATTTATTTGGTTGGATGGGATTTATTGCAGATCACCTCAAAGAACCGTTCCTGGAAGCCACTCAGAATTCTCGTTTGAGATCTATGCCAGCAAGCTTTCTTCCTTCTTCACCAGTAAATAAACGAGGTATTGTTTTATTAGAGTGATTTTATAAAGGGTATTGTAAATACTCAAATTTAATATTCCAAATGTAATATGGGATGGAATTTATGCTACTGGGAATCGTATGTGGGACAGAGGACTGGTTACTGTGAACACATTACTAACACCAAAATTAGTTTTATGATGTCTTGATTATTTCATAATGAGTGTAAATGTCATTATACTAGTTATTGGGGCTACAGCAGTTAAGTATAGTCCTAAGTCTAGAGAAGGCAGTTTTTCTAGTGAGGGGTATAAACTGGTACTTTCAGAACACTGTTGATGAATGCTGTAGTCAAAGCCCACTCATGTACCACAGTGTTCACTGTGAAGGGGTGCGCATGATCGGGGTGGGGGGGGATCTTGTGCACTGTCAAGGGTGATTGGGGAAGATGTGTCTCAGGAAATAAAACTGGAGTTGGGGCTTGAAGGATTTGTGGGAGCTCATTGGGTGGACAGTGAAAGAGGGACTTCTAAGTAGATGGAACAGTATCTGCAAAGGCCACGAGGGCTGAGAAGTGATGGCACTTTCAGTCAAGTCCAGTAGTTTCCTATGGCTGGAGCACACGATAGGTGTCAGAGCAGTGGATAGGTAAGGTATTTCTTTAAAGTTTAGTTTTAATCCTGTAGACAGTGGAAAGTCATTTAAAAGTTTGTTTTTTTTTAATAGCTTTATTGGGATGTAATTCACAAATCATATAGTTCACCCATTAAAGTTTATACAGTTCATTTTTAGTATATTCATGGATATGTGCAACCATCACCACAGTCAATTTTAGAAACTTCTTATCACCCCAAAAAGAAATGTTATACCCATTAGCGGTCACTGCTCATTTTCTCCCACTCCCAGCCCAGGCATCCAGTAATCTGTTTTTTGTCTCTATAGATTTGCCTATTCTGGATATTTCCTATAAATGTAGTCAGTGGACCTTTGTAACTGGCTTCTTTGAGGTTCATCCATGTAGCATGTCCTTCATTTGTTTTTGTGGCCAAATAGTATTCCATGTGTGCATATACTACATTTTAACTATCCATTCTTCAGTTGATAGACATTTCATTTGTTTGCACTTTTGGAGGTTATGAACAATGCTGTTGTGAACATCTGCATATAAGTTGTTGCGTGGACTTAATTTTCACTTTTCTTGGGTATGGTAACTCTTTTAACTCTTTGAGGAACTGCCAAACTGTTTTCCAAAGGGACTGCCCCCTTTTATATTCTCATTAACAATGTATGAGGGTTCCGTTTCTCCACATCCTCACCGGCATTTGCTATTATCTGTCTTTTTAGCCATACCCCTTCTTTTAGGTGTCAAGTGGTACTTCATTGTGGTTTTGATTTGTATTCCTCTGATGGATAATGGTGCTGAAAATCTTTTCATGTGTGTATTGGACATTTGTATTTCTTCTTTGGAGAAATGTCCATTCAGATTGCACATTTTTTAATTGGTCAAATAAAAAAAAACTTTTATTGTTGAGTTCTAATAGTTCTCTATATATTCTAGATATAAATCCCTTATCAGATAAATGAGCTGCACAAACTTCTCTCATTCCATGGTGATGGAGTCCGTTGAAGTTTTTAATTTTCATAAAGCCCACTTTATCTTTTTTTTATTTTGTCAATTGTGTTTTTGATGCCATATCTAAAAGGTCTTTGCTCAATCCAAGGTCATGAAGATTTATATTCCTATATTTCCTTCTAAGAGCTTTATAGTTTTAGCTACTCCATTTAGGTATTTGATCCATTTTGTGTTAAAATTTTGTGTATGGTGTGAGGAAGGGGTTCAACTTCATTTGTGTGCGGATATCCAGTTGTCCCAGTACCATTTGCTGAAAATATAGTTCTTTCCCCATTGAAGTGTCTTGGCACTCTTGTCAAAATTAATTTGACTGTAGGGGCGCCTATAGTCTTTAGGCGATCTTTAAAAAAAAACGATCTTTAAAAAAAAATTAATTTGACTGTAAATGTAGTGAGAGTTTTTTCTTTAAACAATATTTTGTAGTTTCAGAGTGTTTTACATTTCTTTTGTTAAACTGATTTCCAAGTATCTTATTCCTTTTCATGCTATTATAGACTTGTTTTCTTAATTTCATTTTAAGATTCTTCATTGCTAGTGCATATAAACAGAATTGATTTTTGCATATTTATCTTTCTCTTGAAACCTTGCTGAACTCATTTATTAGTTTCTAATAGTTCATCGAAAAGTTTTAAATGAGATAGTGGCATGATTAGATTTTTATTTTAGAGATACTACTCCTTTTTTTTTTTTAAAAGATTTTATTTATTTATTTGACAGAGATCACAGGCAGAGAGGCAGGCAGAGAGAGAGGAGGAA